>NW_010329739.1:0-16133 GCF_000700745.2 Antrostomus carolinensis
ATGTCCAACAGTAGGACAAGGGGCAATGGGCTCAAGCTGGAGCATAGGAGATTCTCTGTAAACATAAGGAAAAACTTTCTCACTCTGAGAGTGACAGGACACTGGAACAGGCTGCCCAGAGAGATTGTGGAGTCTCCTTCTCTGGAGAAGTCCAAAACCCACCTGGATGCATTCCTGTGTGACCTACTGTAGGTAATCCTGATCTGGCAGGGGGGGTTGGACTAGGTGATCTTTCAAAGTCCCTTCCAATCCCTAACATTCTGTGATTCTGTGACTGGAAATGAAAATTAAGAGGAGAATCCATTACCATTATACTGGATTATGTGATTAATGCCATGGTAGGCCTGGAATTCTTGTCAGGTACAACTCAAGCTTGTCTTGTCCCAAGCAACAAAGTCAGCATGATGGTAAATCACTGAATGGTGTTTTTTTAGATAGAGCTTTGTTTATTTACAGACAGGAGCTGTGCTCCTCACTGGTAGCTGACTCATGCGCATGGGCAGAAGACGTGCTTTTACTGAGCTGAAGGCTTTGGCATATGGACATCTGTATTAATAGGGACAGAATACTAGGAATGTTCTGGATGCTGAGCACATGTTTAAGACTTTCCCCTCTTTCAGAGGACTATCCCATCTATCCAAACTAGCACCATGCCCTTAATGCCATCAGTTTTCCTTGGAGACAATTCAGATTCAGAGCCAAAATTCAACAAGCAAATCTTTCTCTCTAAGAGGCACAAATTTCTCTTTGCAGTAAGTTTTCCTTCTTTCTTGCATTGGGGAAATTGTCATGAGGTTGTATTTCTAAACTGAGTCTTCAACTCAAGTCCACATTGGACTTAAGTAACAAAAAAAATAACTCAGAAATGTTCACTGAAAGTAATTGTGCCACAATCTGACTTTGGTGAGGGTTAGAGCATTCATTTTGCCACTGTTGTCCCAGAAGTTGAGACAGAGTAAGTAGGAGCCACCAATATGGCCAGGAGGTCCTTTGAGTTTGCAGGGTCTTTCTGCAGAGAAATCTGCAAGGAGAAAAATATATTCATGACTCCTACACCCCTCATGCTATTGATTTGCTCCCCAACGAGTCACAGTTTATTAAAACAGGGAGAATTGCCTGTAGCTAAACAAGGTCACTACAGTGTCAGAGAGTGAGTGATCACTTTCTCTCCAGGTGGGCTGAGAACTATATGGGATGCAAAGCTTAGGGGCTGCTCACATGGAGCCAGGGCTGAACAAAGGTCCATCTCCAGAGGTCTGTGCAGAGGCAGTACAAGTAATGCTGTGAGAAAAGTCATTTACTGCAGAAGCAGTGTAATAGTTTAACTGAGCTAGCCCTTGGCTAGCATCCAACACAGCCATTCACCCTCTTCTCCCCACCCCAGGGGATAGGGGAAAGGATTGGGGGCCAGGGTAAGGAGGCTTGTAGGTTGAGATAAGAATGTTTAATAATAGAAATAAAAGAAAACTTAAAATAATACTAATATTAAAATAGTAGTGATAATAATAACAGTAACAAAATATGCAAATGAGTAATACACAGTGCAATTGCTCACCACCCACCGACCAAGCCTGGCTCATTGCCAGATAATGATCCCGGAGGAGCAACAATGCGAAACCGCAATCCCAGAAGAGCAAGAGCCCGAGTGAAAGTCAGAGAGCCAAAGAGGAGGAGACCCCCACCAATACACTGGACATGACGTGATGTGATATGGAATATTCCATTGACATATCCAAACACCAATTCGGCTTATTAATTTAAACATTCCTCACCCCCCCAGATCTTGCACTTGCAGACCAACAAAACATGAAGTCCCTCACCTCCAGCAGCAAAAATGCAAACACTGGTATGCCATCAGTGCCTCTCTCACAACAAATCCCATGCCAAAAGCAAAACGCAGCACCACTCTAGCCACCAAAAAGAAACCCAGCTCTGTTCCAGCTAAAAACCAGGACAAGCAGGGATAGGGCTGAGATGTCAATGTCAATGTCAGCCCTCCCACTTCAGAGGGGCAGCCTGCTGTAAAGTGCTTGCAAGCAGGGATTAAAGCTAAACTTGTTGAATTGAGATCTGCCACATGTTATGTGTGCAGAGACACATGGATGCCCAATTGCTTTACAAGCAAGCTGTTTACAAGTAACAACGCTGACTTTCAGTGCACATTCACTATTTCCTACTTTTCTCATCTGGTCTCCTTTTCCCCAAATGCTTATGCATCAAATTTTTGAGGGGACAAGAAAGGTTGCCTGTGTTTTCTGGATGTCTTTTTATTGCTGGTTCTACAAATTTTCACTCATTGTAGCTTCAAGAAACCACTCTGATTATTTTCTCTCGGCCAGTTTGATCCTGTTTTGTGCTGCAGAAGAAAGAACACTTTTTCTGGTGGTTGCCTTAGGATCCCGGCAAGATGCCATAGTCTGTGAGATGAGAAATGGTGACCTCATGAATAGGGGGAGGGAAAAGAGGGGGAAAGACTGAATTTTTGGTTTTCTACATTTAAATCCCATCAGGCTTTGTGTTTTCATTTCAAATTCTTTCCAATATACTGTATCTATTTTCCTCCAAGATACTATGACCAAAATGACTTTATGCTTTGCCTCCACTGATTATTTTTCCAAATAGAAAGAAATTGTCTTCAAAAGGATTTACAATTCTGCCATCACAAAATACCCAGAAATAAAGCAAAAAGGGGGAAGATGTGAGTGCTGTAGAAACAGGCAAGTCACAAAAAAGTTAAAGTTCTTTACACATGGCCAAGTTAAATAAGACCTGGAGGGACACATGGTTCTTACCCCCCAGCACCCCCTGAACTCTGGGATGTGGGCTCGTGAAATGCCTGGGAGGCAAAGTTGGACCCCATTGTGTCTTGTTTAATTTGGCTGCTTGAAATAGTCACTTTTTTTGTAATGTGGCTTTTCCTACAGCTCTCACACCTTCTTTTAACTTATATGTCCTTTAGATTTTTGACATGCCTTTTCTACAGCCATCCATATCATATTGTTTGGACAACTGTCTCTTTTTCTGTGTGTACCTACACAAGGCTGCTGGCACAGGGCTGTGTTTATCTGCGCACAGAGGGATAGTGAAACCAAACTGAAGAGCACTGTCGGCACAAGTGCTGTTTCCAGGGGTGCACTTTTCAGCTCTATGTGCTGGTAAGGAGCTGCCAGTTGTACTCTGGAGATTTCCACTGGCCAGCAGCAGGACTGCTCTGGAGTAGCATGCAATGGTCAAGTTGTGCTGCTTCTGCAACCTACAGACTTTGTAGTCTCAGCTGGAAACTTTTTCACCACCGTCTTGCCATGGGTTGGTGATAAAATACTAAGCTTGGTCCCACTAAGACTATATGTCTGGGTGATGTTGCAACAGCGATGTGAGAAATATAGCTCAGACTACCCATGCTTGGTGTCAGTCATCACACAGCATGCGCTTCCTTCTGATGTTAATGCTGAAAGTATAAATGGAGCAACATCACCTTTAACGCAGAACCAAACTGGCAAAGATGGCAACTTCGTCATCGTTTCTACCAGTGATTACAATTTTGCAATAAACGGAGCAGATACTAATGTATGGTATGCATGGTCAAGAGCGAGTCTTTTGTTTAGTTTACTGGTATGTAAAATGTGGTGATACTGCCTTGACCAGCAAGGGAGGCGCAGGGATTACTTAGTTAAAGTCTCTAAGTGTTGGCCATGGAAAGCACAGGATAAATTTTCAAGTACTATCACAAAAAGGAGGTTGTAGGCATTTTTCTGTCTATATAAAGCAGCAAAAATTATATTAAAAATTAATCAACATAAAACAGGAAAACCTGAAATAACGTTTTGTTGCTATGTCAAAGTCTTTATTTAGACATAAATGCCAAGTAATTTTGCCAAAAAGCAGTCAACTCATTCTCATACTGAAGGAGATTTGGTCTGCACTTGCTGCAATAGAAATGTGTTCATCTTAAAGTATGTACCTGTCTGAAAGGGCAAGGCCCAAAGTGGGTGACAAAAATGCAGGAATGGAAGAAATGCCACGTATTGAGATCAGACCAGAAGGTTGTGGGTCCACATCTGTCCATGTGACTGCAAACTCTCTTTCAGGGGCTGCTGGGTCAGGGGACACCATGTCCATACCTGGGGACAGCACTGAGGACAGAACTTCTATTCTTTCCTCTGTACGCCACCAAAATAGTCCTAGAAGAGAGACTCCTGCTGCAACACAGGAGGGGTTGAACACCAACAGCCAATGCCATTTTTCTTTCTGTTGTTGTTGTGAAAAAAAAATCCAGAAGGAAATCTGAAAAAAGTGTGATGAGAAGCCAGTGAGGCCAGGAAATGGAAATGGATGGCTGGACACTTTGGGATTGTTACAGGCAGCTCTGGTTCAGTGAGATTTGCTGGGCTGCAGCTTTGCTAGCCTGGGAGATACATTAGAAAATGATATTTAGAAATCATAAATAATCTTATTCTATTGCGGCTGTTAGCATTCTAGGAAACATGAATAAAAGCAGTGGAGAAATGAACCCTCCAGTGGCACAATTGTGGCAACAGCTGAAGAGAGAAAAAAACATAGATATTCCGCATGGATGATCCTAGAGAATTTTTTAGGTTTGGATTCAAGCTCAATTGAAAATGTGAACTCCCTGCTTGCCTTATAGGGGCAACTCATGAATGCTGTATGTTGCTCCTTATGTTGCAGAACTGTTGGACTCAGAAATGGAAAATAGCATTAGCACTGGGCATCTAGTCCACAGCCCACCCAGGACTACTCCTGCAGGAGTACCCCAAGGTATAGCACTGTGACTATATTCCACAGCTAAATTCAGCTTGTCAAGCTACTTTACTTCATATTCCCCTTGAATTTCCCTTTTCCTGCTGTGTATTCTCTCCATAACAATGTTATATATGACGAAAAGTAAATCATTGCTGAAACTTGGTGTCAAACTGCCCTAAACACAGGTCACATTGATTTTTATATGGCTACAGCCCTATTTCAGAAATACTGTTCATTGATGCTAATACAATGAACACTGAGTAGTCTACCAACTTAGACCTGAAAGAAAGGGACACCAGCAGATCCCTTCACATCAGCTATCATGGCATGCTCATACACTCACAATGTGAATATGACCTGGATGTTAGGAAGGCAAAGGCAAAGAACTGGTGCCATATGACAGCTTAGCCTTGCTCCCCCTCTCTCCCCCTCTCACGTTTTACTATTTATAAGCCTTACTTGACAGCTTGAACTATGGTCATGTTAGACAGATGTTTCCAGCCTTGCATTTCTCCTATGCCATTGCAGAACCTCCCCACCCTGCCCTGTGTGGTGGAAAACACAGACTCTAGAATTATTTAGTCCCTCAATTTGGATTTGTGGATGACCTAAGACAGGAGCCAGCATCTTCATTTTTCAACAGAAGCATGTATGATAAATCAGGAATCACTATTAAACAGGTTTTTAACTCTAAAAGTTCTTTGAATCAGACTGTTTCCTTCCCAGACCATGGCAATGATTAAAAATGCTTCCCAAGTCCCCTGTTACAGGGATAGACAGCTGAGATAATGAAACCTAACACTTCATGGTGTTTGTGTCACCCTGGAAATAAATAAAGAACAATTAGGCATAGCACTTATGTTTGTGTATAGACAATGTAACCAATTTTATGTTCTTTTAGTTGTGAATGCTTAGTGATTAGTTGCCTGATACATTGAGTAGTTATAAACAGTGCACACAATAGTGTATACAGTCTAAACAACAAATTTAATACAACACATTTTATGTTTAAGGAGTGAATATGTTTCCTTTTGAAGGCTGATTTTTCTGTTGATATGATTTTATCTTTGTGGTGAGAAGCTAGAGCATCACAGGCTCCTGTGGACAAGTTCAAATTCTCTATCCAAGAAGGAGGGCAGTTTACTATTCACTATCCAAAAATATCTGAGTTATTTAGAGAAGATCTTTACAGACTTTATGTTGTCCCTTTGGATGTGTGCACTTTATTTTTCATTTTTATGTAGGTTTCATCAGGCTAACATAACCTCCTTTTATATACTCTTTTATTCTTTTTACTTTTTTCCCTCAGTTCACTACATTTTTTGTTGGTTTCTTCTGGTCCTCTGTAAAACTTGAGACTGCTTCTGACTTTGTAATGCCCACAGAGTTAGGAGTCAGAGTATTTTATGGGTAATACTACAGCTGTAGGAACTGTGTAACAAAATTGAGTGGGAGACTATATAGAAGTGGAAGTGATTTTTACTTAGTTTTCTAGACTGCCAAGGCACACATCGGGCTCACAAGCTCGAAATCTATGTCTTCAAGGATTCTGGGCAGAATCACTTGCATGCAAGGGGAGATCGCCATCAAACCTTCACTTCATCTTCTGGATTTCTTGTCACTGGTGGCAATGAATTGGTTTTTAGATGGGTCTTATACATTTCAGGAGTCACAGGTACTGAGCTTTCACCGTGGAACCGTGGTAAACGACCCACTGTAAACCTTGGGTGACATTGATGCACATTGTCTTCTCCATCCTTATTTTGGGTAGCTCAGTGTTAAATCTTGGCTTCTTGTTGGGGTTAAAGGAAGAGAAATGACATGCACAGTGTGCTTTAGTCTTGTTGCCATCTTCCTGTTACTGGTTCGCAGGTTTTCTGCTATTGAGTCATCTGTGCTATGATTTTGGTGACAGCAACACATTACTCAGTGTTTAGTAGTTTTGCTGCTGTTGATCATGGCCCTGGCTATCAGTACAGGCCCTTCTTTGAATCCTTGCTCCCGTGTTCCTCTGATGCTTTTACACACACACATCTGCATTCATACTTCTAGCTAATCTTAATATTTCTGTATACAGACCTTTGCATAGCAACATAATATAAACCATGGAGTACAGTGCTGGCCCTGGTCTGGATGGTTGGCAGGCTGTACTTAAGTTTATGCTGGGTAAATTACCCTGCAACTTGTTCCAGCTTTACTGGGAGAGGCAGATGCAGGTAATTACATCAAGTCTCCAATCACTAGACCACATTATTTATTTAATATATTAAACTGACTGCAGTTTTTCTTTGTGCCTCTTACTGGGCTAGTTACACCAGCTTAAAATGCAACTCTATTAAATGTGTAATTACCTGACTGCACATGAAGGGAAACGTTACAAACCAGCTCAGGTAGGAGAGGCACTGGAGGCCATGTCACCCCTCTGGCCACACCCTGGGCACCCCTGATTCTTACAAAGGGAACACTGGGAAGGCAGTGGGTGCTGCACCATGTCCCCAGGGCTGTCACATGTGTAGTCTGGAGGGAAAAGCCCTTCCCAGGCACAGGCATCTTCACAAGCAGCCTGTCTTTTTGGCTGAAAGAGTGCCACCCTTCCCATCACCCTAAAAGAAGGGCTGATGCTCTCTGCTCACAGTCCCACTGTCCTGGTTTTGCTAGGATAGAGCTTATTTTCTTCTTAGCAGCTAGAATAGCTCTGTGTTTTGGTTTCAGTATGAGATTTGTTATGAGAAGAACACTGATAACATACCAATGTTTTTAGTTGTTACCAGAAGATGAAGGACATTTCCAGCCTCCCTGTGCTTTGCTGGTGTGCAGGTACAAAGGACTGGGGCAGAAGGGGAGCATAATAATTAGCAAACCCCAAATTTGTATTTGGCTATGCCAATGAGATATTCCGTATCATATGTCATGTTCAGTGGGTTGACCAGAAAGCTGGAGATTCTCTTGGGAATCACTTGGGATCGCTCTTCCAGGACTGCAGTTTTGGTTTCAGGAAGGTATCTGCTCTGAGATCACTGGCTGGGGACAGGCTGGTCATTGGTCAGCGGGTGGTGAGCAGTTGCACTGTGCATCACTCATCATATATTTCATTATTTCTGTTATTATCATTAATATTATTATTTTAATTTCAATTTTATTTCAATTACTAAATTGTTTTTATCTCAACCCGTAAGTTTTCTCACTTTCACCCTTTTGATTCCCTTCCCCGTTCCATTGGGAAAGGGTGAGTGAGTGGCTGTCTGGTGTTTGGCTGCCTGCCAGGCTAAAACCACCACACCCACTTGGGCCAGCTCTGTGTCTCTGCCATACTGCTGCATCCTGTCAGCTGGAAAATAGTGCCCTGAGGTGCGTACAGTGCTGGATGCTCAAGAGGAGAGACATGCCCTAGCAGAACCTAGGACTGCTTGTGAAAGCATCCAAGGGAAGCCTGCAGAAGTCACCCTGTCTCAGCAGAGAAGGGCATTATCCAGCTGAACATAAGAGCTTCCAAAATGCTTAATAAATTTAGAACATTACTAGAATAAGAACAGCATCTGTAGGAACTTCAACCAGTGTAAAATTATACAGGCTCCTAATCCTTCTCCCCCACAGCATGCAATGAGTTCCACATTGAGTCAGAAAAATAGATGAGCTCTTTGCTCCAGAGATAGATTATTGCACAGTTAACCCTACTGTGGACATTTATTGCTCTTGTCTGAGTCAGCTGATGCCAATCACTGTCCAGCACAGAAGCCATGCTCATCCCTGGGCTGTCACAACACGACAGCATGCAGCCATGTGAGCTGCTCTTTACCAGTTTAGTTCTCCATTCAGGCAGGCTAGAATTATTGCAGATTTTTATTGTAGAAAGGAGCCAATATTTAAACAGGTGTGCTCTGTACAGTACTCCTGCCATTTGTGGTCATGATACTCTTCTGGGGTGATAAGCAACATGGACATGAAAAAACAGCCCTTGAAAAGAGTACCAGAGATTTTAGCTGTATTCAGTACAGTTTCCTAGATAGCAATTACAGACAAATTAGAAGGAGCAGTCAGGAAACAGAGAGAGCCACTTTTCCAGCAGAAGTTTTGTGAGTCACCAGCAGTCTACACAAACCCTCCCAGCACACCAACCCACAAGCTCTCAGAAATGGTCCTATCAGTGGACTCAAAATGCTGGATTACAGATTTAGCCAAAATGCCTGGTCCTGCGGGCTGGTTCTCTATGGAAAAAACAGTCAGATAAAGGAGTCAGATGTTCCTCAGACGGGAACTGGCTTATTTATAGCAAATTACCCCCTGACCACACCAGCACCCTCCTCACAAAGTTCTGTCACTGCTTTTATAGCTGCATTTCTAGTGCATCTGTAGCATGTCATTGGCATGCTCAGGCATTCCTCTGTCCAGTCCTTGGGTGCACTTTCATGTTGTTGTTGTTTAGAATGATGCCCAAAAAGCAACATTCAGTAAAACTCATCTGCTAGTTCTAGTCTAACATGGGATGTGTGCTGTAGGTCAATGTGCCTAGTTGTGTTGGGGAAAAAGAAAACTGAACATTTTTTTTTTTTTTTTTAATAGCAAATGACTATCTGTCAGCCATCACCTACATCAGTAAAGCTTCACCCAGTATGCAATAAATCAGCCACACCAGCAGATCATCTGCTGTAACTTTTGCTCTAGTATATTTAACATAATGCTACAGGCTGTGTACCCAATTTGTATTTATGACTGTACCCTGAGCACTTTGCTTTAGCACATAGTACTTCTATTCCCTCCAAGGACACGATGTCACACTGGCTTGCAATGTCCTGGTTTTGATGAGCTGCAGTGACTGTGCTCATGGTAATATTTATGTCCTGTGCCTGTCACTGTGTTAAGGAACAAAGCTAAATAAACCTCGCAAAGCTGACAAACCCGTTGTGATTATTTTTGATCTGTCCTTTTAATTTGTGTAACAAGTTGCCAGGTTTGCATTTGGAACAGCCTGTGCTGCAAGATGAGGGATCTCCTATCATTGAGATTTCCACTACCCTTCCTGGCATTTGGATCAGGCTTTTTAAAAAGAGTACTTCTTCAAAGAGGTACATGATGTTTCACCTTTTAAATCTGCAGCATCTAACTGGGAGATACAGAGCCTTCTCTTCTCCTGGACTGGAAGCCAGAAGCCTGCATAGCCAAGGAGTCAAATGGTCAGCTCAGGAGTGGTGGAGTAAAGACCCCCTGGTTTCTGCAGTTCTTGGTAGATCCTCTGGTGTCTAATGATATGCATATGCCAGATGAAACCTAGAGTACGGGCATGCATGCAGGATACCTGTTCCTTGTGTGGCTTCTTTGAATGAGGAGATGTCACATGCTGACTTTCCCTGCACTGGGAAAAGGAGAAGAGCATTGTCCTCCTCCCCTGTCTCTTCTAAACATGTGAGAACTTACAACTTTATGACTGTAACCTCACTATCAAAGCTGCTTAAAGTTGGCCTACGGGTTCAAATGTTTGTAGTGAAGTAGGGAAGGAAGGGGAGAGGAACCATACAACTGCCGCCTCTGCCCCCCATGCACACATGCTTTGCAAAGGAGCCATCAAAGGGCTCCTGGATGAGATTGTGACCATGTCAGGAGAGCACTCAAGCCCTGTGGTTAGGGCAGTCACCCCCAGGAAAGGGAGTCTTCCAGGGGTGGCTGCTGTGTGTGCTGCAACCCAGGATGGTACTAGGTGAGCTGGTCCCAAGCAGATCTCCCAGGCTGGCCCCAGTGCATCTTTCCCATTGTCATTGGCTCTTCTCTGGGAAGCCTCGGTAAAAAGTGGGAATTGGCTCAGAGCCTTGTGTCCCTGAGGGGGTGGCAGGGGCAGAAGAGCCACTGCTGTACACAAGACACCTCTGTTACATATGGATCCACTTCAAATTCAAGACTCACCTTGTGTTTCTGGGGGAGTGTTAAGACTTTAAGCAGGTTGTCTGCTCAGGGGAGTGTTATCCTGGGAGGATTTCACCTGTGCACCTCACTGAACACTAAGTCAATCATTTTAACATGCTTTAGACTGTTATTTTTGATACTGCCCTCCAAGCACTACTCCAGTCTTGCTTTGCATGGTGTATTGGGTTTGCGCAGCAAGGTTTTTGTAGCAGGGGGGAGCATAGGGGTGGCTTGGCACACAAACACTATACACATGGTGACAACCAAGATAAAAGTTTACTATTTTTTTCCTGTTTCAGTTAGCTTGTTTTTAATCCTCATAAACTGTCAGTGTAACTTTCACATTGAGTCATATTCATGTACTTACAACTTTACATCTTGGGACACAGAAGCCTCTCAGGTTTTTTCCCTGTTCTTTTTCAGTCTTGATGCTGAATATTCGGATCCTGATTCAGAAAAACACTTAAACATATGCTAAGATGAAGGAATATCTATCTAGCTAACTAGGCTCTCTTATTTTATGTATGTGCCACATAAGAGCTAAATAAATATTTCTATAAATATGGTCAATAAATACTCGGCCTAAGGTCAACAAGTTTCATACTGAAGGCAACTGGATGGAGTAACATCATTTTATGATGAAGAGCTTGGTTGGATCAAGGACAGGGTGCTCAATACCTTGAAGTATCATATTGCTGAAAAGTCTGGGTGACAATTTCAAAGCTCTTCTCCACAAATTCCTACTAAAATGCATGGAAACTGAGATTACAGTTCTTCACACTAATATTGAAGGTTGTGCTGTACATCTGTCTTTCGCTTTCTTCAGCAACTCTATCTAGTAACAATTTTTGATGCAATTAATTTTTTGTTTTAATCAAGATTAGGAACACGTATTGTGATGCTAAGAATTATTTTGATTTTGTTGAATTACATTCTCTTCTTAGTTGAAATACAGCCTCACTCACAAAGAATTAAACAGAATAAATAAGGAGCAATCTATTGCAAATAGCCAGCAGAGGAAATACCAGTTCACACAACATACCACTAACCCATAGAAATCATTGCCACAGAATGGAGTCAAACCCAAAAACACGGCAAACCTCAAAGCATGAATTGAAGAGTATTTCAGAAAGATTCTGAAAGGACTTTAGAAAGGCTGTAAAACCCCCTGTTTCACAATTAAACCAAGAATTGATTATTAGTGGTAAAGAGAAGGCAACAAGAGAAGGGAGGGACAGATTCTCTCCTACTCACAGTCCCTCCAGCCTTTTTCAGCAGCACCCCTGGCTAGACACAGTAAAAGTCAGAATACAGTTGGACAGATGAGGCATAGAACTGGGAAAGGTATTGGTACATTTCTCTTACCCTGTAAAAATAAAAATTAAGAAATGCCTGCAGAATTTCTCTTTCAAGGTCTTTCTACCTTCCTGGTGCTTTTCAAATTCAGAAAAAAAGAAGTTTGTTAGCACAAGGAAAGCTGTAAGCTCTGCAGCCATAACTTACAGCCAGGTCGGGGCGGGGCTTCAGCTTTTTCACTTCTTTCAGTGTTAAGGTCTCAATCTCACATTGGAAATGTAGTGCAACTGAAAAACTGACAGGTATCCCAAAATGATATTTTAAAATGAGAAACAAAGTATACTGTTATTTGTAAGAATTATTTTCTATTTTGACTGCGAAAAATTGTTCTGAAGAGCTTTTTTATTAGATTTTAACAATCAAAATAACAACTCTAGCTGTTCATAAGACACACTTCCTGTGAAGGCAGACACCTTACAGACCCCCACCACTCAATTTTTAAAATTTCATGAGAAAACAGAAATTTTATTTTTATTGTAATATTGCCTGGACTCCACAATTTAGCACCGTGTCTTCATTTCCTCTGTTGTGCAAACATGCATGGTGGTATTTTGAAAATGTCTGTCTCTAGAAGACCACTGAGGAAGCCTCACAGACAGAGAAAAACACAGAAGGAACAATTGCAAAGATTTATTTAGCGCATTCTGTGCTTGGCACTTAGAAACAGAGTTCCGTGCGTAGGGCAAATCTTTATACACCTTTTTCTTCATACATATTTTACATACCATTTTTATTGCCCTCTTTTATATTCATAATATTGAATCTCCCACTAGGCATATAAATACATTTATCTACAACACCTCACAACAAATCTCAATAATATCTGTATTCTGTTACTTGGTATTTGCATTTTCACACAACTTAAATGCAGAGCTTGCACCAAGCTACAACTGTTTTCTTATTTTTAAGGGATTTGAAGGAAAAAAAAAAGAGAGAAGAAAAAAAGCAGAAAAGAAAGATGTCAAAAGGCAGTGATCTATTTGGTTAAACAGAGATCATGTGGCAGGCGGGAGGTTGGTGAATACTCGACCTCGCTGTTACTGAAATGCTAATGGTTTTCTACGGCAACTCTTGCATGCAAGGTGAGGGAGGCCGGCTGCACTTCTGTAGAGCAGAGCTCTCTTTCCTCATTGCTCTTCCTGTGTGAGCTCAGTCTGGACAGTTTCCTCCTGTTGGGTTGAGTGCTATGGGACACATGTTCCCCACAAAAGCTTTCAGTTTGGGTGCATCACATTGGGTCACGTCAACAGGAGCTGAGCCCCCTCTCCCCCACTCATCTTTCCAAAGATCAGTCCCTGCTTATGTCTGAGGCTCACTTGCAGGTTAAAATTTTTCTCTCTCTTCTCTCTCTCCCATTTCCATCTTCAGGCTGGGTGCTGGTAAGCTCGACCCTCGTGAAGAAACTGCTTGTTGGGCAGAGCCATGGTGAAAATGCAGAAACATCTTTGGGAGGAGAAGCTCCAGCCCAGCAGCACCACTCCTGTGCTACAGCAGAAGAAGGAGCCACGGGCCACTGTTGGCTTCAGAAATGGGCTGAGCTGCTCCAGCAGTGAGGAACAAACTGGGAAGAGGAAGGTCTTTAAAGCTATGGGCAGTACAGCTTCAGAGGATCAAGCCCTGGGAGACTGCCTTTCTTTGACACCCAAAGGGCAGCACAGGGGCACAGATCACTCCACGCTGAGAGCTCATACAAGCTGAGAGTTAATGCATAAATGGTATATTCAGCTGCTTCTCTCAAGCTTCTCGTTAAGGTCATGCCCTTCTCTCTGCAATGTCCAGAAAGAGCAGACACTCCTTGCCAGGTCTGGAGGCCCTCGGCTACAACAAGCTGCAGTGGCTGTCAGTTGAGGCTTTCCACAAGGTTCTGTGGAGCATACCTAGACGGCTTGTGTTCTTATTTATCAGTTCGATACTAGTTCCACTATAAGTTTGAAGGCAAAAAGGTACTGGGATAGGTTTACCCCTGGAAACTATGAAGGTTCAGTTGCCTTCAATGCCAAGGAGAGGGAAGGCTTGTTAGACCATGTGCACAGACATCTGTGAGGATGAGCTCTGAACCGCACTGTACTGTCTGTTGTCACAGGCGTTGGCCGTCTGCTGGTTGCCAGAGGGAGGGCTGATCATGTGCATCCCGTGATCCATCCCCGTGGAAAGGTATTGCCTCTCTCCAAAGGCTCCACTGGATGGGGAAGAGCAGAGTAAAGTGCTTTGGGAGGTGGTGAGTTTCTCCGGGCTTGCCGCCAGCCTGGGGGAAGCAGGGAAATTGTATCCATAGAGGTTGTAGGGATTGTGCAGGGAGAAGGCATTGTAGGAGCTCTGCTGCATGTGGCCACCACCAAACATGTGTGAAGATGAGGAGGTGGAGGCGGGGTTGCCTGCTTGCATGACATACTGAAACTGGGAGCTGGGGAAGGACCCCAGCTGGCCGCTGTATGCCTCCATCTTGCTGTTGCTGGGCAGGGAGGAAAAAAAAGATCAAGGATGGAGTCCTCTGAGGCATGAAGGTTTCGGAGGGCTGTGAGGCAGAAGCAGTGCCGCTCTGCAGCCGGTTGTAGCCGCCATCACTCAGCCCTGGGTAACTCTGCAAGGCGGCCATGTTGCTTCTGGCACACGGGGGATAATCAGACAGGTTGATGTTGCAAAGCTGACTCTCCCGACAGCCAACATTGAAAGTGTTGGGAGCCAGATGAAAGGCTGGAGGGGAGCAGGACGGAGAGAGAAGGTGAGAAGAAGCGGAAGGTGATGGGGTCCCTGTGCTGGAGGTGGTCGGGGAGGTGCCTGTGCTGCCTCCTGCAAAACAAAACAAAACACAAGGAAGGATGTTCAGAGCCTGGGACCACATCTGCAAAATGAGAAAATCTCATTAAAAAACAGCTTAGTTTAATAAAGAAACAGGGGTGGTAAAATGGCTGCTGGAAAACTCAGCCTTTCTTGGCAAGAGCCCTCAGTTTATTAATAGCATCCCTTGGTCTTTCCTGCTGCTTTTTTATTATGACTTTGTTTTTCAATGGAGATTTTCTTCCCTTTTAAAACAGGAGAGGGAAGCAAACATGCCACAGAGCAATTGAAGGCAGTGGGAAAGGCTGCAAGGAAGCACCAATCCATCAGTCAAGAGATCTGCCATTTCCAGGCATTTCTATCTAGTCCTTTAAAAAAAAAAAAAAAAAGTCTTATCTCCCTCTCCCAGTCTGCAGGAAGACCACCAGTCCGTGGGCTGCATGGCCCCGCTACTAGCATGCTTTATCATCCAGTCAGGGGGCTTGTGGTGGGAAGTGGCTGAAAGCACATTGGATTTCTGCACTGTTCAATGTTTTTTTCAGATGGCTCATGGTGCAGCAGTAGTGATTTAAGCCAGAAGTAACACTAAAATGAAGGGACACAATTTCAAACCATAGCCTGTTCCACTGAGCAGGGAAAGGGGATATGTCAGGATTTATAATCATGTGCTTTAACTTTAAAAGGGATTCCATATGTTGGATCACTGGTGTTAACAAAATATTGATATATATGCGTGTCAGTTGTATCAATGTAGTATACATTATTTATGCTGTGAATGATAGAATTGGTTATTTTGCACAGCAGGGACACTCACATGTTCTGACCTGGGAAAACAATACTGTGTAATACTTCAAGAACAGTAACAAACTGAAAGAAGTGATAGGAAGAAGCCGATGGCACAATTTTGAGCTTGAGAAGAGATTATTTATAGGCAAGATTCTGAGTTAGAGAAAGCTTCCTTGGTCAACCAGGAAAATCAGTTCTGTTCTTAAGGGAATGCAGTTTTCTGGTGTGAAACTCTTTTTTTTCATTTGAATTATTCCCTTTGCATGAGATCCCATTTTTGCATCAGGGCAACTAACAGTGAAGACTCTTGTAAAAGGAGCAAAGAGGTGCTGGTGAAGAGGTTTGACCAGGGGATAAGTAGAACCAGAGGAACTAGGAGGACAACTGGTGATGCAGCATTTTGGACAGGCAAGAAGATGACAGGTTAGAAGCAAAGGGACTGGAAAAGAGGGTGTTATAGTGGGCAGCTGAAATTTAACCAAGGCAGAGATTGCACATTGGGGATCAAAAGTAAGGACAACTTTCTCTTGTGTTGCCTTGTGGAAAAAAGCAGCAGG
>NW_010329739.1:16165-21461 GCF_000700745.2 Antrostomus carolinensis
AGCAGGAATTTGAGACCAGTATAGGTCTACTGCAAAACATGGGAGGAACTGAATGCAGTGCTGCTTGATGAAAGAGAATAGGTGACGCTAGTGCTTAAGAGATGCACTAGAAAGACAGGTTCTGTGTCAGTATATAATGGTAAGAATGTAAGTGAGATTATAACTCAGTACAGGAAAGACATGGACCTGTTGGAACAGGTCCAGAGGAGGCCACAAATGGATGGAACACTTCTGCTATGGAGAAAGGCTGAGAGAGTTGGGGTTGTTCAGTCTGGAGAAGAGAAGGTTCCAGGGAGACCAATTGTTGCCTTTCAATACCTGAAGGGGACCTATAAGAAAGATGGGGACAGACTTTTTAGCAGAGCTTTTAGCGATAGGACAAGGGGTGATGGTTTTAAACTAAGAGGGAAGATTTAGACTAGATGTAAGGAAGAAATTTTTTATTATAAGGGTGATGAAACACTGACACAGGTTGCTCAGAGAGGTGGTAGAAGCCCCATCCCTGGAAACATTCAAGGTCAGGTTGGATGGGGCTCTGAGCAACCTGATCTACTTGAAGATGTCCCTGCTCACTGAGGTCTAGATGACCTTTAAAGGTCCCTCCAACTCAAACTGTTCTATGATTCTATGATCCTATGATATAACTTTGAGATGCTAATAATATTTGGGATTTTTTAATTAAAAAAAATTTTGAAATGAGAGCCAGAAAAATGCAGGAAAACAGCCTTGGGTCAGCACAGCCTGGAGTGGCTGCAGATGACCCAGGCAGCATCAAGAAAATGCATATTTCTGTGTTGCTAAGTCAAAGCAGTCATTCCCATTACCAGCCATGGGGATGAATGCTTATTGCTAAGCCACTGACTACTTTTGACACTCATCCAAAAGCATAAAAGAGAAGCATTGAGTCAAATCTCCATTAAAATTAATTAGAAAATTTTAAGTTTCAAATGGCATCATGGGCCTCTTTATATTCCTTTCTTGACAACACTGAAATGCTCAAATATGCTAGTGCATTTTCACTCAAGAGTTCAAAGACTTTTTGTGTGAATTTCTAATTTAGTAATACCAATATTTTAGTATTTATTTTAAAAGGTACACTTCCCTGGTTCACTTAAGTTTCTGACAGACAATCTCTGGCTAATTTGTTGTGGTAAGTTAAGATGGTACCTCCTCCAGCCTTTCTCCCTGTCTCTCTGTTACAGCTTGTCAATACTGCAGCAGGATGAGCAGAGGGGAAAGTTTGCTTCTACATAAATTGTTTCACCGCGAACTCTATTTTAGTTGAAATTACTGATAAAGGTGAGTTTGAACTGAGGTGCACATCTACAGAGACACATATTCCTGTTAGCCCTGCACTAAAGAGGATAACCTCTGACAGAGAGAGCAGGCAGACAGCTGAGTTCATGTATCATCACTTAGCTATCAAAACTCAAAATACAGAGGTCACATAAGCACAAAACAAATACAGCACAAAGTGAGATGTATTTAACCCGCAGTAATTCCACACTTGACTCTTGACACCACATATTTCATGAACAAACTTCAGATGGTGACTTTCTTGCTGACAGTGTCTGGAGAATAAGTAAAAATACATAAGTATAGATGTATGAGCATTTAATGATCTGTTAGAAATAAAATATGTAGAATAAATTATTAACTACGGTTTCTTTATTTCAGTCTTCCTTTACCCCATAGTTAACCTTTAAAAATGCAGGAGAAGAGCACACACACCAGTTACATCAAGCATTAGGCTTTAAACATCTGCTAAGGAATTACAATCGAGTTGTACTGATAGCTGAGGCTTTTTCTCCACAGAGTGTAAGTAAAGATCTCTGTAAGCAACTACAAGGTATTCTTAACTGTTCCAAAACTGAAACACTGACTTGCACATTTCAGGTTGCCCCAAATGAGGGACTAAAGTGATTCTGCTCTGAATTATATCTATTTGCAGGCCAACAGAAAAACCCTGAAGTAACCACACAGTCATTAGGAAACAAAGTAAAAAAGATATTTTTCTTTTTCTCCATAACTTTAAAATAATGAGGAGGTAAGAGATCTATCAACTGGAGCAAATGCCAGACCTGACGAGTGTTTTTCAAGAATGCTTTGCTGCAAGTATCAACCATAAGCACAATTCTGTCGCAACAGAACATAACACAGAAGCCTGAAGTTCTTGATCATTTTCAGAATAATCTTTACATCTTTAAGTGGAATGGGAAACAAGACAAAGCAAGGCCCCTCTCATCTCAGCATCTTCAGAAGAAAGACAGCTCTACTCTGAATGATATTTCTGATCCATTTTTTTGCTGGCAGCACTAAGTATGGGCCAAATGCAACCTGGACTTTTGTGAAGTTATAACTTGGACTGTAGATGTTACAAAGTCAGCCAAATACCCCTAGAGATGGCAGCAAGCCCAGCAAGTATATCCACACCATACTATAGTCTCAGCTACACAGATGCATATGTTGTTTTAATGGAAGGCATGGATACAAATCAATCTAGTTAAACTGATACACAAGGCTATGTTTAGGTCTGGTTTAAGTCAAGTGAAACCACATTTAAGGAAGAACAAAAAGAATCCCTCAATAATTCTCTGTTCCTTTTCTCTACTCACCATTGCCCTCGAAACAATGCCAATATCAACAGCATTTACCATGAATGTCATGGTATCTCTCCCCTCCACACTTATCATGATTCCAGAGTAATTAATTATTATTGTGTCTGGTCTTCTGAAGATCATTTCTGGCCCTGCATACATCAGTCCCAGGTATGCGCATTTTGCAAGTCACATTTGTATATAATGCAAGGTTCGTAACTTCAAATCCTCCCTCCTTTTTATCTGAACCTTGCCCCACTTGGCAGATGAAAGCGTCCATCCTCGCAGTGTCCTGCCACTATGTCCAGGGCTTGGCCAAGCCCTGGTGCCATCCCAAAAGGAGTCTGCTCTCTGTCTGGGCAAACAAATGATAACTAAGTTGACCTTATCAAGGGGACAGGAGCATTTACAAAGAGGGGGAGCAGAGAATGATCTAGTGCAAGAAAGGTCAAAAACTACAAACTGGACCAATAAGTAAGAAATTGATGGTAAAGAGGGGAGGTGAGAAAAAGAAGAATGAAATCATGGTGGAAGACAGAGAAACCCTGTGGAGAGGGTGGGATGTAAAAGCAAACCTTCTTCCTCATACCAGCATTCCTTCTTGTGAACACCATATGCACTGGCTGTGCACCAGTATCAAATACCTGCCCACAGGGATTAGGGAAGAAAGCACAGCTTCTCATCTGGCTACAAATAAGAACCACCACTAAAATTTCATCTCAACCGGTCTTTCCTTCCTGACACCTGTGTCCTTCTAAGCCTTGGTAATGGTGCTGTCTCTCTATATGTTCCAAATAGATCCTTGCTTTTGCTTTTACCTAGACTGAGCTTGTATTACGGACAATTTCAGAGTAAACTGCAAGCCTAGACATACTCAGTCCATAGGTATGATGTGCCTTAAAATGAGAGACTGGAGTATTCTTGAAGCATTCAGCATGCCAGGGTGTCTGAAAGGCAAAGGAGACTTCTTCCACACATGGCAGGTCACGTAGAGAACTTCTAACACTACAATGTAGATGGAAAACTAATCTGCCAGCAGCCAGCATTAGCCAAGGGAGCTTTCTGGCAACAGGGAGACGGGGGAAGAGCATCAGTGCCAAGGGAGCCTGAAGCAATTGTTCATGGAAAAATTTCTGGGATCTCTCTTACGAATGACACCACACTAGTCAGTTGACCTACAACTTATCCCAACCTCCTTTATCTGAAAGGTGCACCATAAATCACACTTTGGACTCAACTGCAGTGTACTTTCCTTCCTAATGTTTCCAGGCATGAGTTGCTACCATCACCTGCAGTGCCTCTGTACAAACCTCTCAGTCTTTGAAGTCCTTGCTTAGTGCAGAGGAGGAGAGCAAGCCCAAGCTGAAGCTGCAGTCAGCACAAGATATCTGAACACGAGGGCCATGTGCAATGGTAGAGTCTCATCAGACAGCTACAGACAAGAGCTTTGGGGTAGTTTGGACAACTTGATCACTGCCATTATCTGACCATATCATCAGCCTCCAGCTCCTGGCATGGCTGGGCTCAGACAGCGATAACCTGGTATTCACCATCTCATTAAGAACAGATGTGGCTGAGGGTCCTCAGAGCTTGTGCCTTGACTTTCTAACAAGGATGGGAACCACAAGGTGATTTTTCTTAAGATTTGCGATTTTGACAAGTCAGTCAGCACAAAGTTATTATTCTTTGAGTGTAAACATTTCTTAAATAGCTCATCCCACTTCCACTTACAAGCTAGTTTAGCTTATGGTCACAGATATGTGCTGCAGGTTCAGCATGGCCAGGCTATGGCTCAGAGGCTGTGCTCGGCCCAGCAGGACAGTGTCTGCCCCACAGCCTCAGCCCAGCCATCTTCTCCCAACTTCAGATGTGAGCAGGACCTAGCCTGAAGGCCAGATGCTTGGGAGTCGTGGGTGTACAGCCTTACTGATCGGTCTGGAGGAGCCACAGCCCCACTTCTGACATATGCCCAACACGTCAGCATCTCCGTTGTGCAATAAGCATATGTCCCACCACCTGAAGGTGCAGGGAAGAGGGGCTGTGGCCACTAGCCATTCATCGAGGCTTTCCTCCTGGCACTTTTCTTGAGCTAATAAGCCCTCCTGAGAGGCAGTTTATATTCACTTGGGCTCAGAGCCATGCTAATGCAGCTCTCTAGCTTTCCAAATGGACCTGGCCAGGAGCTAGCATGTGTCTGGCCAACATGGAGCACAGACAGAGGAGCCTGTCCATGCAGACGTACTCTAAGTCACTCCTGAAAGGTCTGATTTTTGTGAAGGCTCTACAGACGTGTACACCTACATAAAGGGATTTTCTAAAGCATGAGAGAGACCAACCCTTCACATTTTTTTTTCGATTTTCTACCCTTGGACGCAACAGTAAATGAAAGTGATGGAATCCATGCAGGAAAACAAATTGGAACAAAAAGGTCCCTTTCCCATTCTGTGCACTGGCACATGCACACACTCTAAGTATGACTTATGAAACTAACTCCCTGTCTTCCAAGTAACTGTACCTTTGGTCTCAGAACAAAAATTAAGTACTTGCCCAAATGTGGAAATCTGAGACGGTTATGAGGGAGGGTTTGTACCGATTGCCAAGTGATCTGACTGATCGATTATGAGGCCAGAGGGTGCCACTGTAACCATCTGATCTTGTGTCCTTCAAGAGCCAGGCCTAGCACAAACCTGGATTCATTC
>NW_010329739.1:21497-23138 GCF_000700745.2 Antrostomus carolinensis
CTTGCATCTCCAGGCATCTAATTGCCACAGAATCAGGTGTCACTCCCACTTTCACGTATCATGACGTTTGTCTTGTAAGTATAACTGAAAGCCTGAGGTCTCTCTTCCCATTCCTAGTTTTCCAAAACACAAACCTACAACCTTCAGAAGATTCTTCATCACGACCTTCTTGTGTCACCCCTACCCCTCTGACTTCCTTCTTCACCACCTTGGAAAACTAAACAGCTTTGATGCCTCTTCCTCATCCTCTCACCAAGCAAGGGCTGGGACACCTGGTCTGTGAAATGCCAGACTCTCTTCATTCTTTCCCCGCTTCTAGGAATGAAAATTTCCCTCTTTCGTGGGAATGAGAGCCATTTCTGTCTTCATGAAGTGTAGCTGCCTGTTTTCTCTTTAGAGCCCTTGGCCAATTATCAAATTATGAATCCACTGGTAAAATCTTTAAAAGGCCCAAATGAGACCCAAAATCCATCTCATGCCAAGTTGCTGGGTTGGTAGGGGAAACATAAAAAGTGCTTTGTAGTTCTTAGAGATACAGCTCACAAGGCACAAAAAAGATGGTTACAGCAATAGATTTAAGGGGAAAACTATGTACAGTGTGGTACAAAATAAAGAAAGAAAGGAAATTTTATTTAAGCTTAATAAATTATAGACAAAGATCTTTTTTACAAGTTTGCTTCAAATTACAAGAATCACTGGAATTAATGGTAAAACTAGAATAACTCAGAAAAACACTTTACTTCCCTTTAGCTCTTACAGATTTCTGCAACACGAAATTAGAAAGTTAGAGATAAAACTTTCCTCAGTCATTCTCCAAGATAAAATATTTTCAAGACCTAATGGTAAAAACCAACTCTTTTTTCTGATGTGGACAAAAGGACAACTCAGGATGCCTGAGTGGAGCAAATTGCTCATCAGTGCTAATTACACACTGTCCGTCACATTTACAACCATCAGCTGTGCACAGACATTGACAAGGGTGCCATAACAAAAGCTACCACAGAAGATGACACTGAATGAAAATAGGAAGTAGAAAAGGACTCCCTGTGGCACAAATCCTTCAGAAAGTCACAACAAACACTGCTGTAAATATGCAGCTGAGATTAACTGAAATCATGGTGATTTCTTTGGTGATGACAAAAATACACTGAATTGCAAACCTCTCCTGCCTTTCTTGATGGAGTCTGCTTTGGGTCAACACAGGTCCCAGAAGCTCCAGCATATTAAACAATAAAAAATACAATAAACAGCTATAAAACCCCAGAGGCACTGTGGTTCACAATTTCTGAACTGAGGAAAAATGTCTCAGTATTGTGGCAAGATCAAAGCACATGCCACGTTCTACTCGTGACAAAATAATGTGCCACTCTGAGGAAACTGTGCAAATCTTCAAAGTATAATTTCCCCCCTCCATTCATTCATGTGAAATCTGATGACCACCCATGAGATAACAGAGATTTAGGCTTCAGTAATTAGACTTCGGGATAAACACCTCCCTGGAGTAACAGAGTGCTTCAGGCTCCTTTCAGATCGTCAGGGAGCGGCACAGACTTTGACTCCCAGGTCCTCATGTGACTTCTGGGTGGTTATTTCAGCTTTTCACTGTGAGGGATGAGACCTTGAAGCACCAGAAACACTCTT
>NW_010329739.1:23154-49749 GCF_000700745.2 Antrostomus carolinensis
CCAAGAAGTTGGAACAGTTTGTTCCCTGTTGCTTCGTTTAGATGAGGCAATCTACTAGCCATTTGAAGTATGCAGCAGAAACCAGCTCTTGATCCCAATAACTCTGGCAACAACTGCTCTGTTTCCAATCTCCTCTTCAAGGTCAAAAGAATCAAGAAGATAATTGAACCCAAACCCAGATATCTGACCTCTGGCAATAGCCTAGAGCATTCACAATTGACTTTGAAAGGGAAGCAGCATCCAGATTATCCTGGTGGCATGGGTGAGAGAACCAGTAGGTTCCATCAGGAACCAAGTGGACAAGAAGATGTATTCATAGATTGCTCAGCCTCCTTTGACATCAGCAGCTACACTCCTTTGGGAGACACTGTTTTGGGGATCTGGGATCTCAGATAAAGTCTAAAGGATCTTAACAGTTATTTGCCTTTTTCTGCCTCAAGGCATTTCTAATGCCTTCAGAAGATGTTTTGGAGGGCTCAGTCTTCCCTCCACTTGACATCAATACACATTTGTGCATTCACTATATTGTTTTCAGACGGGTGCAATCAGGGCAGCTCTGTGCACACCACATCTGACAAGGAGAAGAGGATACCAAATAAGAAATTAGTAACAAGCAGTACAGACAAACCAGCAAGACAGAGGTGATGCCTACTTGAAAAGGGTAATGTTTACAGACAGGGAAGCTGGAAAAGCAGCAACACCTCAGCTCAGGGTATCTGTCTCCCATCTGCTGATATATCATGCAGCCTTAGGGTCTGTCTGAACTCATTGCTACTACAAGAAAACATTCTTCATTTCCAGCAGTAAATGAGCAGATTGAACCTCTTACACACAAAGGAGAGGAAGCCTTTTGTGCATATTCTTGCCAACACAAGACTGCAGCATTACAACGTCCCCTCTCAGAGGAAGATGGTAGGAGCTGTACTCAATCACCAGCTTGCTGCACTAGAGATAGCATATTTGCAGCAGAGATATCTGCTGATACCAGAGACAGCAACAACTGCCTTAACAGTGAGGAGCACACCTGCCTCTGGTAGTTTTAGACAAACTTCAAGCTTTTGATGCTAATCTTAACAAGTATTAATGGAGATTTTATAGACACCCTAATAGAAGACCCCTCTACCTCAGGTCTCCAGTGGAAGATCAGTGGAGATGCTCAAGCTGATGGAGAACAGTTTGAATCTACTGAAACCAATTGGTAGAGTCCTCAGCAAAGGCACTTATTAAAGTGAAGAAACCCCATTTGAAAGGAAAGCTGCCTTGAGAACTCACCAGTCCAAGCTAAGATGTTTGACTCTTGCAGACTTGGTATGAACATATCAAAACAGTAATTTAATGGTGAAGTAAAAATTTATGTGCTGCAAACCTGCCAATAGACCACATTGTCTGACTCTCGTTCTGGCCCTGAAATTCTGATTAGGAGGCAATTCTTTTTGCCACCTGCCCTGGTACCTTTGATTTTACACCTTGCATAAGTCATCAGCTGTTCTAGAAAGGATCAGATAGTGATCACCATTGTTACAGTGCCTTTCTAGTCTCTATGTCCTGGCAAAACTTACAGTCACTGATAGCAATCTGCTCATCTCAATATCCTGTGGGAAACTGTACATCACATAGGAGCCAGCAATGGCTCTTTTTACTCTTGGAAAATGACACAATCCAGAGTTACTAGAACTCCTATTTTCTTTTTCCCTGCTCTCTTTTTTTTTTTTTTTTTTTTTTTTTTTTTTTAATGTTCCCTGTTAAAATGAAGAAACTGAGCCACATATTTTTAATAATGAGAATCTGGATGAGGTTCAAACTAAATTTTGAAAATATATTCCAATTAAAGACTTTAATAGATTCTTGGCTTTCCCCACATCTCATTGCCATGTGCATTCAATAATCCCAAGCCCCCTTTTTCCCTAGTAATAAGTAGACTGCAGAGGGGGTGACATCATTCTCCAGAAGGTCAGCCCCTCCTGGACTGCCATTTTCTGAACATTTTTTGCAAAGTGTTTTTTCAAGAGGACTTTTCCTTTTTCAAACTGGCTGCAGATCTGTGATTGTATCAAACACGGTGCTTATCCTTGTAAAACTGCAGTGACTTTTGGATTGCGTGCTCCAAAAGAGAGGTTTTGTACTTAGGTCAGAGGGTTTCACTGACAGAAATGGCATGTTCTTCTCCTTGGTAGAACAATACAGTGACCATTCAGGTCACAGACCTGCAGAGACTTACTGATGTGCTTTATGACTACACGTACAAATAATGCTCTGAACTGCTGGAGTCAGCCGCACCAGACATCTGTGTGACTGGTCGTAATATCAGGCTCTCCCGTTTGTATGACAGCTGAAACCTATCATTGCGTAGATTAGAAAGTTATTTAATCCCTGTATGAAACAGCTGCATCCAGCGCGCCGAGTAGTGATTTGGTGTGTCATTGTGGCCCTTGCTTATCATACAGCTTGGGCCAAACAGATGAGCAAAGCACTAGGATGCATGTTGAATGGGAGAAAGGATAGTGTGGAAAAAATTATAATACCTTTAGATAATTGTATCATGTGGATGCATCTGGAATACTCTGTGCAGACTTGTTTTTAAAGAAACAGTTAAGGACCTGGAAAACTTCCCACTTGAAAATAAATGACTGGCACTATTCATTGTGAGGAGCACAGAAGAAGGATATAAAAACCTATAAAAAAATTAATTGTATGAAGGAGATGGATGAAGTGGAACTTCTGTTCTCCTTATCTTATAACATCCCACAAAAAGGGATGAATGTTCAGTTAGAGTAGAAAAATCAAAGCCACCATAATAAAGAATATTCCACACAGTTTTGTCATAAAAATACAGAAATCACAGTCAGAAGAGTCTGTCAAGGGTGGGTGACACAAAGCTACCACGTATTCTTCTCTCTGCAAGATAGCATAGGCCGTAAATATTCAGTACTTGATCTTATTTTTTATTAACTATGCAAACTGAACTTTCATTCTCAGTTACCTTATCCAGCCAACAAATCATTCTACTTTTTTTTCCTAAATCCTCTTCAATTTCTTTCCACACTTTAAAAATACATGCAGTAGAAGACTACATTTTCATGTCAGTTTACAGCTAGGAAATTGTCTCCCCACTGCTTACCACTATTTTTTTTCTACGCCAGAGATTTCACGTCCCTTTTCATTACAGTACGACAAACACTGTCCCTTGCATGTGTAGTGGCTTATCCACTGATACCTCCAAGTTCCTGCCAGTGCTAACACTTTCCAGCACACTTGGTGGGTGTGTATGTCCTATATTTTGTTCCTAGACACATGATACTGTCTCTGGCTGAACTAAAAGCCATGCTTTGTTTGAATGCATGCAGGTTACCAAGCAATCTCTACTGGTCTTCATACCTTTGTCTCCATCATTGTTGACCACTTTGCAGTCTTCATAATATTTGTACCTATTAACAACTGCACTAATTCATTTAGTTATGGGCAAGATAGTACTGGAACCAGTCTCTGCAGAGCAACACTGGGACTGTCCTTACTGGATGTTGTTTTCACATTTATCACATCAGCTTTGAGATCAGTCAGCTACTCATTTCTTAATACACGATAATGCTAACATTTCCAAGCTGGCACATGTGGCAGTAAGATGAACACCCTCCAAAAATCCATCACACCTATACAGCTATTTCTATCAGTCAAATCTCTGACTTAACCAAATAATTCAGTTGAATTTGCTTGACAAAACTGTTTTGGAAAAGGCAGATAACATTTTTATTCCATGAAAAAAATTACAAAGTGACAAAAGAAAAGCTAAGAATCCATAGCACAAAAAAATCCAGCTGGAAAGCAGCAAAAGCACCATATTTATACTGCTGAAGTCCCAAGCTTCTGCCCTAGAAAGCATCATTGTTTCTACCACAGTAAGTGGGATTCATGTCTGGAAAATCAAGGCTGAATTCCACAGTTCCTACAGGGGATCTGTTCCAGCAGTTCACTATACTTCATATCACTGGAGCCTATTCCTTTTTACCTATCCACCACAGACAGCATCTTATTTCAGTGCTGTTATGTACTCGCTTCCTCCTCGCCAGGCTGAACAACCATAACTCTCCTCTCATCAATGATGTTTCTTCCTAGGCATGTGGCTACTTTTACTCTCTCATTTTGTCTCTCATCTAGTCGCAAAAACCTCTTGTAGCCCCAGTGCAGTTTCCCAACTAACAATTCAAGGGATAAAATGGAGGCTTGCAATTCTTCAAGTGTTTATTCAGAAATGTCACACATTCACCCAGCTTTGGAGACAACAGCATGATCTAGAATTAAAGTGTCTGTTTATTACAATAATACACTGAAAACTTCTAATTAATATTTATTAATTATAAATATGCTGGGCTATGAGACAACAGCATGCAGCTCAGAGCACTGAAGCTTCAGATAGGAGAGAGGAGTAGGGTCCCAGGCAAGTTTCTAACATGAAAACACTGGCTAAGGATCTGAGGTGCAATAGCTTATGTTGAAGTCAGCTGTTAAACACCAGTGATTTACTCACCTGTCACACAATTCATGTGCTTGAAAGCAGGGAGATGAAGACATACTGACACTGTACATCCTGGTCATCTTAGGTTTGGAGAGGAGAATAACATGTGGCTTAAAGCCACCTCAGCGTTTCTTGCTCTTTCTGCCAGCAAGTCCAAGGCCTTCAGGTCAGCATATTTGTGCTGGCCCTTGGGGGTTGTCCCAGCAGCCAGAAACTAAAATAGAATGTGTTTGTACCTTGGCTTTGCACCTATCGCTGAGACCAGGGGTCAGCTTGTTACAGCAACCACTGGAGAGGTGAGGACTATGATGGAGAGAATATTTCTCATTTATTATCCTGAGGTTGTTTCACACAGCTAAATGTAGAGCTCACGAGCACTGTTTTGCAGTGAGTTTTAAGTTTTGAGACCGACCTGTGTACAAGACGTTAGTTAAGGGCTGCCCTAAACCTAATGGTCTGTGGTGCAGTGGTGGTGGTCTGCACAGAGCCGGCTGGTCACAGGGTACTGGCTTGCTTCCTGGTTTTTCAGCTGCCAAACTATATTAAAACAAGCTAAAAATACATTAAATATTTTCCTTTCCTAATATTACCTTACCACGTAAGCAATAGCTGGACTTGCCACTAGGATGTTATCTGATAAGCAACGGGAGGGGAGGTATGCGAGCCCGAATAGGGGGCGAGGCAGAGGAGGGAGGCTGTTTCAGCGACCGTGACCAGGAGGAGAGGTTATTATGTTTCTATTTAGGTGGCTGATGAAAACATTTCTGAATCCTTGTTTTAACTCATCTCTGACCACATGCCTTACTGCAAGTGCTGCTCAACACACGCCTCTGAGCTTGTGCAAAACCTCTCCTACACTGTGGTGGGCAGCCCCGGCAGCCACTGCTGCTGCCCTCCATCTGGAGGAAGACCACGTCATCCCCAGATGGATTTGAGGTCTAGAGGGAAGTTTCTGGGGTCATGTCAAGCTCAAATGTGAGAGGCTGGAGAATCTGCTACACAGTGCATGTATTTGGTTTGGATTGTTTAAAGTCACAGGTGTCACATTCGAACATGACTTTGGATTTTTTTATTTTCTTGCATTTATATTGGAATAAAAAAGTACCAGGTTTTCCTGATACCTCTCTTCCCAGTGATCACTGTGTTTTTAACTGGAAATAACTGCAATGAAGCGAATGGGGAAGTCCTTTCGTGCAAAAAAAATTAGTAACGCAGCCTGAAACTGGAGATGAAAGCCCTACTTAACAAATGAGAGATGTAAAGGGCAGAAGCTATGAAAAGACACAGCATGAACAAGCGGAAAATACTTGGCCTGCGCAATAATTCTTCCCAGCTTCATGCTAACAGAAACTCTCTCCAGCAAGGCCACCGGGTTTTGAAAGCAAGGCAGCATGATTCCGGAGGGAGGCACATTTCTGGTCTCCTAAAGCTTCCAGAGGAGACATGCCCCTTCCCCTTGTGTTGCCACACAAATGGCAAATTCTAACTGTAAATGGAGAAAAATGTGTCTGACATTCTGGAATGTTTCCTCAGTCTCTATGCTCCCTTCACACTTAATTCATTCACACTTGAGCTGGTTCTCCCAGCCCTGTGCTCCTTCCTCTTCCTCCTTCTAGGTCTTTGGTGCACTAGGGACAACAGGGAGATGAAGTGGCTGCACTGCACCTCATAAGGCACAGTCTGTCCACCATTTCCATCTGTTTTCTCTGTTCAGTGCCCTTTCACAGCAGTCAAGAGCTCAATGAGATGCATGAACCACCCCTCAGCTGCCAGACGCACAGCAGAGCGTGATGCTGCTCTTACACCCTCTTCTCCTGCTCTTTCCACAGCTGTTTCCCTGCCCTTTGTATGCTCACCTTGCTGCTTCTGCATGGTAGTGAAGTCTTCGAAGGTGAGAGTGCGCACGGGGGGCCTCCAGAAGGCATAGGTCTCCATAATGGCCTCAAGCCCCGTCCTGTGCAATGAAAATAAAACAAGGAGAGAAGAATGTCAGTCAGCTGGCAAGTGTATCAGTACTGGGGCAAGAGGGCTCTGACCTCACTTGACAGGCTGCCAGCGGCCACTGAAAGGTCACCTTGGCATCTGTGAATTCCTCAAGTGAGCCTTCCCACACAGGTGCTAGCCACTAGAGTAAAATGAAATTTCCCCATCCCAGGATTTCAAAAGCTCCTAATAGTCTTCCAGCACTTCTGGTTTTTTAACAAGGATCCCAGAGTTTCTGTATGCTTTGCAGGGAACATATGACCATCAACTCCTCAAGGCATGCTTTATCGAAGAACAGGGTTCCACACTTAGTGGATGCAAGCTGTGATGCAAACGAGGGAGGTCTGGGATTCAGCTTCCAGAATCAGAGAGATTTTTTCAGTTACCTTTCATTTCCCTACCACCTCCTCGTTCTGGACACTGCTTTGAAGTGCTATAGGAAACTGTCCAAAATGGATTCTCCTTGGTTTTTGACTTCAACTAGAAATGCATAAGAGGTTTTTTTATAAAAGATCAGTGGCATCTCTGCTTTGGGGTCCTAACTCACTGCAAATACAGTACAAAAGCAAAAAAGCAAAAATCAAGTGAGAACTTTTCCTTTGGAAGGGCTGGGGTCTCAGATTTGTTCTTATTTTCACCACAGAATGCTAGCTCTGCCAAAAGTCTAACTGCACAGGCTCAGTGAAGACATAGGTGCATTATCAGGGAAAGACCCTCATGTTCTTTACGAGACAACCCACTGGAGGTTCTTCCCAGGAAAGGATCTCCTCTGTGGAAGCTGCATATTGCTCTGTTCCCCATTCCTCACCTTCCCTTGCTTCTTTTCCAGCAGTAAGTTACATCCCTCGCACTGACCAAACATGACTAGATATGCTTCATCAAATGTGAGAACATATCCCCTTTCAATGCAAAAGGCTCTAACATCCCCAGACCCTCTTGTCAGATGTTGAGCTGATACTGGAGCTGCCTTTTGCTTCTGAAAATGTCTTTCTGCACGTGCCTCCACTCACTCAGTTAACTTTCCAAAGTCTCCCCGGAAGCTCAGATGCTTTAAATACATTGGAGTTGGCAAACCAAACTCTGTATTTTAAGAGGAGGTTTAGAAGAGAGGTTGTTGCATGGTGTTTATTAGCTGCTAAGCTGTTAGAAGTAGAAACAGAAGACATCTCTGCATAGCAGTCTCACACTAGTGCTGAGCACATTACAACAAAACTATTTGGTTAATACAGTGGCCTCTGCCAGCTCATGGAGCTCTGAGAAAACAAGGCAGTGCAGAATGTGAACCCAAATGCTAAACTGGGCTCTGTGTGCAAAAGCAGCTCTTCGACTATCAGTATCACCTCGAGGATTTTCTCCACTCCCTGTGTGAGAAAGCCAAAAACGCTCAGACTCCATCTGCTTCTCAACACATTCAGTTGGGAAGAGAATGGTACCTTTTTGCAGCCTCATAAATGATCCCTAGCTGGAACACTGAGGGCTACCTCTGCTACCATATACCCAGGGGGCATAAAATGCCCTGAGGGAGTCACAAAGCAACAAAACCTACTGTTGAAAGGACTCGCCTTGATGATTAAAACCAAGTAATACATCCAGAAATGCAGACTGAAAGTTCCAGCTGTGCTAGTCCAGCTGCTCTCTGTCTGCCACAAGGATCGTGCAGGCAAGTAGGGAGGTCAGCTCACTAAAACCAGTGTTCACACAGGCTGGCTCAGTCAGTAGATCCCCGTGCACATAACCCCACTCTGCACCAGCATCTGACTTTTAGCTCTGCACTCATGACTCCCTTCCAGTAAAACCCAGCCCCTAACAGGAGGTGGCTCAGCGAAACTGTAAAGGCAGGTTAAAGCTGTTACCCCTGCCTCTTCCTGGAGCCTGCATCATTCTCAGCTCAGCTTGACTCAGTTCAAAGTTTCGAGCTTTCTGTCTACCGCTTTCCCCTGTATCAATACAGTTCTAGCAAGTACCCTATAATTGTACTTCTAAAAGAAAAGAGGAAAGGAATAGTCAGGAGATAATAAAAAGAAGAAATAAAAGAGTAAATCAGGAATAATATACTGCTTGCAGGGGCTGGACCACTGTGCCTGTGAGCCCACAGAGGGTATATAGCAGCACAAAGTGTAGCAGAGCAGCTTTGCCCTGTATGTCAGGGAAAGGAGGGATGCCACCAGGGACCCACCTCCTCCTGCTCCAGGGGAGCAGTTCTAGAACAGCCCCTTTGCTGTCGACACGGCTCCTGTCACCCTCCTCTTTCCACACTGCAACTGCTGGCAGCAGCACTGTGGCTTCATGGTATTCACAGATTGCCCTGTAATGCTCCAGTCAGCTCTGCAGCCACAGGTGCCTGAAGAATGGATCCAAACTCCATAGTTGGCCTAAAGCCACCTCTTTCCTCTTCCTGCCCCAGATGAGAGTTCCTTACTCCCCCAGAGGTGTGCACATGTTGAACATACATTATAAAACACCCTTGCTATGCATGTGGGTGACAGAGCTCAGTTATACCTATACACAAATTTAGGTCCCCGTATGATCATCCTTTTTTTCCTCATTTATTGTTTTGGTTTATTTGGGTTTGGGTTTTTTTTAAATCTTTGTGCAGAACAAATTTTGTGAGTGTTTCTGAAATATTATATAATAGTGTCTATCCTTACTGAACTTTCAGACTCTTCCATGCATCAGACAAGATCTGTGAAGCAGCAGCCTCTTGTGCTAACCTGCTAGGCACCTACCACCCCATGTACAGAGAATTGCAGAAAAAAATGTGCAGTCATGCAAAACCATCTTGGGTCAGAATATGCACCACCTTTCCATTACTGATTTTATAACTCTATCCCTAATCTTTCAACATTTTTTCTTCTTCTTCCTGTGATGTATTCTTATGTTTGTAAAAAAATGGTGGGGCGAGGTGGCAGGAATCAAGAGACTCCATCACTGTCAACTCCAACAACCCTCTTTATGACATTAGTGTGGTACCAAGACATCCAGAGCCACATCACAGACCTCCACCACAGGACATAAAGGTAATGTTCTAGTCAGTAGAAATATTGGAGTGCTATTCTGTGTGTGTTCAAGCCCCTAACAGGGAAAAAAACACAACCCACCTGGCCAATGGAGAGACATTTTGAGACAGCAATAAACACTGACAAAAAAATCATTTCTGAAATCTCAGCAACTCTTTTTGGGCTTTGGTGAGGGCTGCTGGTACCTAGTGTGCTGAACATTATCCATGTGGCATCCACTTTCTTTTCCAAAGAATTGCACTGAAAAATTTACTTCAAACTGTCTATCAGGCCATAAACCCTCCCCTCTCACACCATCTTTATGAAGGAAGTAAAAAAAAGTATCAGAAGAGGACTCACTGCCAGCTTTATTTTAATAAGGTCAGCCCTTTAAAAGGTATCCAAAATTTGCTTTCTCTTTTTCATTCATTTTTTTTATTTTTAGTGCTATAAAGTTTTAATAATAGGCAATAAATGAAACAGTTCCATTGTCTGAAAAATGAAAAAAGATGTACGAGCTATCTGTGCACCCCCATAATCCATCCCATATGGCTGACCTTGCCATTCCCCCCGCATGCAGGATTCAGGTCATCGTTTCATTGTTCAATGGGGAAGCCAAACTATCGGCTCCAAGCACCCTCCTGGCTCTCTTACCCTAGACAAAAGCTCAAAGAGCATTTCCAACACAAACAACTTTTATCCACCTCAGCTACCCACATCTGAAAGGAAAGTGCTGTTGCTTGCCTTCAGCTTAGGTTTTTTTTCTTCTCTCACCCTGCTGGGTTTCCTGATGGTTGTCCCTTCTGGCTTCCTCCTGGATAAGGAGCTCCCACAAGCATCCCACTGTCAAGTGAACTTTACTCAGTCTCCAAAAATAGGCCCTGTGGCATTAAACCTGCACCCTCACTACCCAAACGTTTGACTAGCTGAGCTCCACGTGTCAGAAACTCTGGTTCTCAATCTTTTGAAGTTCAGGAAAGCAACTAAGTATTACCTGCCTCATACGTACATTACATAGGTATCCTTTCACCACTAGGACCTGTTCTCTGTTTCACTTTTACAGATGCTTCACAGTGTTTTGTAGATAAAGCAAAGAGGGACCAAAAATCATGTAGAGGGAATCTCTAGTAAGTGGGAACTAAGACTTGGCCTTCTAACACAGGCTAACCCATCGAGGCTAATGGTTAAATTGCTGAATACCATTAGTTAACATAGCTTGAGTGCTCATGGACTGCAAAACAACATCCAGCTGCTGAGCTATTTGTGTCCTTCCCTCTGAAATGCCTCACTGTTCCTTCTCCCAGCACAGGGACTGAGACAGTCAGCTGTGAAGGGAGACAACCCTGCAAACAACTGAAGGAGATCCAAGAAGGGATCTGTGAAAAGATCGCTCCCCCAGATGGATACAGGCAGGTATATTGTGATGGGGTGTCTCAGAGCAGCAGGTTTCTAGCGGTCTCTTGTACTAATGAAGGGAGACCACAGTCATAAGGAACCATATGGGAAGGCTGCGAGCTGATGGAAGTGACAGATTTAAAAGGGAAACTAGTTTTAAAAACAACGATCAATCCCATAATTTCTGCAGCAGGCAACAACAGTGAAACAGTATCAGAATAAGAAAAAAGTGAAGGAAAAACATCCCCCTGTCCTTTTTCATGGAAAAGCCTTAACACAAAGCAGAAAAGAAATGTCCTAGGGAAGAAGTGGCCTAAGAGTTCCTCTTACCACACCATGCTCCGGTTTTTCCAGTGTTGGGATGTTGGGTTTTTTTCCTCCATCATTTGCTGACACACTCTAATGATGGCTCTGATTCAGTATCCCAGTGTCTTTGGGATACAATGCCCTGGAGCAGCCTCAGATGTTCTGTGGCTCCTGCTGCTACCACACTTTTTTTTTATTTTAAAACCTTATACAGAAAACCCTTTGGACATACCCTACACTTCCCTGCTTCACCAATAGCCCCTTTTTCAAATTATCCTGTTTCTTTTTCAAAGGAGGCCTACATTTTCAGAAGGATATTCTTCAGCTACATCCTGATGCACAGAAGCTGACCAAAGTTGTTGTGAGGATGTGGGAAGCTACAGAGCATCACGATCATCAAACAGGCTGACCACTGATCTTGATGAGATTACAAAGTCACAAGGGGAAGAGAAGTCAGACAGCACAGTTAAGAAAAGTCCCTTTTGGAGAGTCCTTTCCACACACAGCTTGGACCTTAATGGTTTTCTCCCTCCTGTGGGTACATCTATGTGTATGTCCTCTTTAAAGGGAGCAGCTGAGCCTTAGAGTGTCCTCCACCAGTTGACAACAGTGATGCAACCTTAGCCAGACCACTGCTTGTGAGGCAGGCGCCTGACTGCTATATACGCTTGCAAATACCTTTCCCTGTTTTTTCTTCCTAAAGCCTCAGGCTGCTCTCTTTGATGTGTAATACCTTAAAGATTTTAATTCCTCTTTACATCAGCAGAGAGCCTTACTGAGCCCTCCCCACAGCTGCAGTGGTGTAGCAATTTCCTGCCCTTTCTTAAATCAATGAGCTACAAAGATCAGTAATTCCCAGCCTTTTCAGGAAACTGTCCAAATTCACTGGGCTGGGACCTTATTAATGCCTTCCATGTTAATCTAGCCCACCATGTATCTGGAACTGCATCAATCCATCTTCTAAGCCTAGCCTCCAGTGCAGCTATATCTGCACACAGGGAAGACCTTGTACCCGGGGCACATACTACTTCCTCCATGCAGGAGAGGAGAGCAGAGTAAAAGTCTGGTGAAGGGTCTGGAGCACAAGTCTTACAAGTAGCGGCTGAGGGAACTGGGGTTTTTTAGCCTGGAGAAAAGGAGGCTGAGGGGAGACCTTCTCACTCTCTACAACTGCCTGAAAGGAGGCTGTAGCAAGGTGGGGGTCAGTCTCTTCTCCCAAGTAACAAGTGACAGGAAAAGAGAAAATGGCCTCAAGTTACGCCAGGGGAGGTTTAGATTGAATATTAGGAAAAACTTCTTCACTGAAAGGGCTGTCAAGCATTGGAACAGGCTGCCCAGGAAAGAATCTGATTCACCATCCCTCAAGGTATTCAAAAGACGTGTAGATGTGATGCTTAAGGACATGGTTTAGTGGTGGACTTGGCAGTGTTAGGTTTTCAGTTGGACTCAATGATCTTAAAGGTCTTTTTCAACCAAAACAATTCTGTGATTCTGTGAGTCACATATGCTTCAAGTATCAGAACTAACACAGCAGAAATTAAATAAGGGCGGTAACATCTTTTTACATAGCTACAGTAAGATGAGAACAGAGGAGGTGAGCTAGGAAGCCACTGGGTCAGTAAGATGTCTTCTTTGTGATCATGAGGAGTGCAGCATTTAAACGGGTGATGGGAAACACGGGGCAGTTTCCCATCCACTGAACACTTCCTGTGCCAAACAGTGAAAGAGGTAGCGGTCCTGGTGTATGCACACAAGAGGAGCATGCAAGTAAAAACTGAATTACAGTGCCCATGGGGACAGCAAATGAGGGTACACACATGACTCACTCTGGTCTGCATGCTCAGAGCCTTGCTTTACAACCCTAGGGTTCTTGTAACATAGTCATATATGTCTAATGCTATAATTAATTTAATATTTAAAGCCTTTGTCACACTGATTTAAAGGATATCCACATCATTTAGCTCTGAAATATTTAGATCTGCTGCACACTCTGCTGGATTCACGAATGGTAGAAATTGTTGAAACTTTTTGTTTGGACTTTTTTATTCTTTTTTGATAACTCTGTAATATCTTTTACTAATGCAAAAGTTTTTTTATTAAAGTTTCTGTTTTACTATTGTGTTATTAAAATATAACGTATTCTATATTATGTTCCAGGTGTCCTACTTAATCTTTTCATAAAAATCCTGACAAAATTAAGCGACACAAAGTGAAACAATTTTACACCACTGGAGGAAAACTGAAATTGTTTGAAACTAGAACATGCTTGCACTTTTATCCTGCAATATCAGAAACTAAATTTTTCTTTGAATGTAAAGCAAGCATTTGTGCTCCAAGTTTTGGAATTTCCTGTGAAAATTAAAATGTAAAAATGCCCTTCAGTCAGTTCTACATATGCTAAAGAACAAGCAAAACTGTCTACAGCTTTCATTGTTTTTCAGAGTGTTAGCTAGCCTGTGACCTATTTGTCTGTTTTTCAATCTGTAGTTCTCTTTTTTTCCATCTCTGTTCTTCATTTTAGGTTTTGTTTGGGTTTTTTTTAAGAAACTCTATGGTATCTTTACAAGTTCATTTATTTTACCTAATTCTTTGGATATCATGGCACCATATCAGTAATACATTAACAGTTTACTAATAACTTACAAGAGATGATAAAGAATATTTTAATTGTTTCTCAACAACAAATGGAAAAGCTCAGAGGACCTTGAAAATAATAGAAATTAGCATAAATAAATTAATTATGCAGCAAGAAAAAAACCAACAGCAAAATGTTTATGCAGAAGAAAACAGCCTTGAAAGTAGAGGTGACAGAAGGGGTACTGAGGTGGCTGTGAAAAGGAAATTGTATTTTTTTGCTGTCGTATGAAATGTTGTCAGGTAGGAAAGTGATAAGCTGTCTTTACAGATATGTTGTCTAAGAACAACTAAAACCCTCTGTCAGGGTTTGGGACTGCAGGATCCAGGCAGATGTAGGAGCAGCACTGGAGGAGACTTCTGAAAAGAAGCAGGGTGAGTCTACGTGGCTAACCTGGAAAGTATTTTCTAAGGAAGCCATCATTATACATTGGATCTGTTTAGGCAAAGTAAAACAATCTTTCTAATTTCTCTAAGAGCTAGGCTACAGCATACTTCTGTAAAAATGAATTAGGATCACAAAACACCTTCCTCAGCCTTAGACACATGCCCTGTGCACTCATTAGGTGAAGGAGAGAAGAGAGCAGTGAGGAAACACAAACAAAGCTCCTCTTACCTGTTTCTCCCAGAATCTCTGAAACCTTTAGCAAAGGGGTTTCTGTCAATTTTTAATCTGGTGATCTACAAAGGAAGAAAAAGAGAATTAGTTGAGCTCTCCAGATTTTTTTCTTTCAACAAATTAAAATTACTGATGATTACCACCTGTACAACTATCTTTTGTACTTATTTCCCCAGACTTATATTAAAGTTGCCCTTCCGTTATCCATGAACAGATTATCTGCTTAGCAAACGAACAGTGCCAGTGGCAGAAATTTGCCAGTATTGAGAAACTTGGCACAGCACTGAGGCTGAGAAGCTGTTCATGAAAGAGAAGCACACCTTGGACCCCGGCACAAAACCCCAGGAGCTGTAATTCATCAATGGTCATGTGGTTCAGGAAGCAGGCATACTGATCAAGTTTGGCTGGTATCTGGGTTATTCCAGCCTCAACATGCTAGATATCCAGCAGCTGGATGCACTCATGGATCTTCAAACAGTGCTAAGGAGAAAAGGCCAAGCAAAACTCAGGCTATAGCCTCCAAAGATGGCAGCTGGCCACCCGGTCATGTACACAAGGTGCTGCTGTGCTGGTCAGCATCTGGGTGGCCCTTCAAGGGTTTCCTGGCCTGGAAATCTTTTTTTTGTTTGTTTGTTTTTCCTTCCTCTAAACAAAGAGGATGATAGCCAGACTGAGTGCTTTTGGAGAATCTTCCTTCATGCTTTATTTTTAGACATTAATTCCATGTTGAAAAATATGGAAAATAATATTGAGATTTTGACCTTGCAGCCCAGGGTATCATACTCCCTGTCTGCTATTCCCAAACCTCGTGTAGCACGAGACCTTCCTTCTGCCAGCCTTGCCTTGTGCTAGAGACCCTGTCTCTGAAGTGAAGAGATAGCAAGATCCCCAGATCCTATCATATTTGAGGTGTTTTTGCTGAAACTGCTCAAAAGGGACTAGTTTAATACAGAGTGATCTGAAGCGGATTTGCAGGTGTTTTGCTTCTGTCAGAACCAAGCCCTTACTCTGGATATTAACCTCAGATCTGGAATGCAGCTCCTATTTTTGCAGAAGCTTAATTTGTGAACTTAATTTCCGCTAGCCTGACTTTGCAGCTGTCCTGGGACTTGTGTGTACAGAGACAGATATGTTCTGTGGAGGATGGAATTACAGCAGAGGGAATCCCTGTGGTGGATTTGCTAACATTTTACAATTGTTTCCAGAAACACTTCTCCCAGTAAGGCAAAGTTTTACAGCCACTGGAGGGCATGCAGGCAGATTCTGGGTGTTTAAATTTATTTTTTATGAAAAGGTTTCTCCAACCCATCAGAATCTCCTTTACTTGTATTATAAAAATACACTCCCCAATTTTGGAGGGGAAAAATGACCAAATGTTTGGAATTCAGAAAGACATGAAGACATCTCAGTGTCTCTTTACTGTGAGGTGGTTTACAGAGCCAGTGCCTGACAGAAATCCCTCCCTTAGCACCTCCCTTACCTGCATAATTATGTCTTATAGGTCTTGTCATTAAGGAAGAACAGCAGGCTTCTTTCCTGTCATTTCTTCCCCTTTCTCCATCCTCTTTTCATGTCTGGTCTACAGTTAGAAGTTTGTGGAGTGTATGTATTTGGGCGATGAGGACGGGAAATTTCAAATGCTGCAATGGCAGCAAACCCACCATCGTGTTTCAGTATTTTTTCCTCTGGAATAGCCAATCCATTTTGGGTCCCGATTTAAGTGAATTCAAGGGGACCAGACAGAGAAAAAGTCAGGAATAGGTATCCAGAAGCAGTCATGGGAATACTGCAAGTACATGTGCTCTCCTTTATATGTTGCAAAAAAAACATCTCTATAAGAATGCACTAAATTGTTACAATTCAGAATAGTAACAAATTGGCTAAATATTACAATCTGCCCTGAGGTGACTTGATGTGGGTCTGTCTCTCAGTCCTAGAGTAATAATGATGTCCACTGAGTTCATGAAATTATTCTCTGGAAGCACAGAAATTGTCGCAGAAAAAAAAAAAATAATCTGCAATTTATGGCACAAAATTGTATAACCGATTTCCCTAACAGGCTTGATAACAGATTATCTTTCTTTCAAGCCTGTTTGCACCCTCATTTGAGCTTATAAGAGTACCTTGCACTAAGTGGACACACTATTAACACAGCAAAAAGCTTTACCAACTGAGATTCTGGGAAAAAAATACTGTACACAGCTCTTTCAATGCCATCAGAACCTGCAGTCTAGTAAGGAGGAGAATGGCAGGAAAGGGAAATGGGATGTGCACAGTACCTCTCACCTGAGAATAAAATAAGGAGTACGTGTATCTGAACAAGGTAAGAGGAGCACACTGAGCCCAAAGCGTGACAGAGGTGATGTGAAGGCTGATGGCAATTCCTGAGGCAGAGGTAGCTGGCAGATGAGCAATACATAAGGAGACTACAAGGGGAATGGTTGGATATAAGGAGCTCTCAATGTGTGCAATGAGCATGCCTGCAGAAGCAATGAAGCAGGCCACCTCCTCAAAGACTAGGACACCATCTTTCACTGGCCACTGAAGGAGAAGGGGGAGCAAACATGTAATCCACAGCAAGGTCTTTGCAAATCTCCTTTCTTTGCTAGTGTCTCAAATGCTTACGTTCTCAAATGCTCACATTCTCAAATGCTCACAATATCCTAGCAATTAGTTTCCCCTTAAAGGTATCAAATCTTGGGGGAAAATAGGGATAGATGGGGAATTCTGTAATCAAACACTAGTGTGCACTGAGATTACATTTCTTAGTGCCATGAAGTCTAGTTTAAGACAAAGGGCAGATCAGTAACAACGCTCAGTAGTCAAGGTCTCTACAGATAGGATCCCACTGTGGCAACATCTTTTCCTTATGATATCTGGAGTCAATAGTAAAACCCTCCACGGGAAACTGTGCAAAATCTGGATCAAACATGAATTATGCATGAGAATTTCAGTTCCTGTGCAATACATAGACTGCTGTTGCTTATGTTCAAAGACTTCTTTTGTCAGAAAACTGATGTAATTGCACTTCTCTAAAACTTTTTCCTTCAACTCTAAAAAAACCCAAAAACCAACTATGTGTTTTCTCTGTGAGACAACAGATCGGGACTAGTTGTAGGGCCTTAAAATTACACCAGGGATAGGACACTGTAGTTTGTACCATGAGACAGCAAGGAAATGGGAACACAATACATTTCTTTATGGTTGATCTCACCTACTTACTTTACAGTAAAAACTACAGGCACCTTATCTGCAGTGTGGCTTTCTGGCTAGATACCTCATGTCTACACATTATCCCATAGCAAGCATCTTCTGCTTGTGCAGAAAACAGTGAACATGTAAAGTGTACATGCTTCTTGAGCTACATTTCTTAGAGAAGTTATCATCTCAAATGCAAAGAACACACTGATATTTTTGTCATCACCCAACATAAAAGGAGACTGCAGGCACAGAGCTGTACCTGTTGATTTTGGTAGGCTGTCACTGTGGTGAACACAGTCTCAGGGAAGTTGAAGGTTTTCACCCCATCTCCTGAAGGAACTGGCTTTGTAGGAGAAAGATCACTGCTGAAATCCTTGCGGATGACATGAACACGGGGCTGGTACTTATGCATTGAATGCAAGATTATCTGAAGAGAAAAACAAAAAAGGAGAAGGAAAAGGATTTTTTTTTTTTTCAAATATTCTACACAACATCCAAATGTACAAGGAAGCAGGGATGGAACAAGGGCTAATATGAAGAAAATTACTCTTTTCTTGCAAGTATGCATGAGATGAAGTTTGTGCTATGTACAGAGAGAAAGGGGCTTTATTGGTTTATAGGGTCAGGTAACATTTTGAGGAGAAGCACTGAAGTGGGGAAAAAAAAGCTCCACAACTCTGGAGAGTAGCTACAGACTCATGTGACCAGCAGGACACAGGAGCATCAAAGTGGTAGCAGCACCCTTTTGAGTTTGAAAGGAGTAAGGCTCGGGCAGCAAGCACCAGGATTAGCTTCTAACTTACATGGCCTTGATCATCAAGCTCGTTGTTGGTCAGCTTGAGCTTGTCAAAACTGACCACCTGCCTCATCCAGGTGTCTCCAGAAGCCAGTGAGTCAGGGTGGATGTAAACCCTCGGGGGCACTGGGGAGTCAGCATTGCCAGCCACCATCCACTTGGAGCTGTGATACACATACCTGAAAGAGGAAGAGGACATGGCTAAGGGAAGTTGTCACTCACTTACTGGAGGAACATTTCCAGGCCACCCCCTCCCCTGCCACCCTACCGCACGCACCCCAAGCTCTCATTTGCAGTCAGGGGAGACTATGCTTTATTGCAACCTCCTACCTTCTAAATGAAAGCCAGATTACCCCTGAGCCACTTGTTCAGACTTGATTCCTTATTAAAAACACCTTTGCAGTTTTTTTTCCTGTAAAACTCTGCCACATGTGCCTTCTCAGCTCCTTAACCCTCTCTGAGCCAGAGTGAGAGGCTAGAAAATATGTGTACATAGAGTCCTCTCTGAAAATATTAATAAATGCTCTGTCATTTCTGGAAATCTGTGCTGGCTGCCATGCCAGACTTTGCAAAACACGTGTCTTCACCTAGAAAGGGCAAAATCCAACAGATACCAGTTGAACAATTGATATAACAGCACTTGTGGTTTGAAATGTTGCAAAATGGGAAATTCTATATAGTATTACAAATGTTGAGATTAGAGGAAAAAATAATTTTTGTGTTCTTGAACTTTTGTGTTCCTGGCCTATCCATTTTATATATGCCATAAATTTCTCTACTGCAGCTTTGCCTAGACACTTTGTTCTTTCTGCCCTGAGGCTCCTTTAACCTAAGACTTTTCAAAAACAGTCCTACTAACACTTCTGAGTTCCACCCTATGCTGCCCTTCACTGGGTCCCTACTCAGCTCTGCTAAACTATTTCAGTCTCCTTACCTACCAACAGTGACTCATTTCCTGTATTTTCACACGAAATAAAAAAATTCCTTTCACTGCTAGTTTGCTGTATGTGGCTGCCCAAGCTCACAAGGACAGAAACAAAATCTAAGACAATATAATTATTTTTGATGTTAATGCTGTCAGAACCACACTCAAAGAAAGGGGAAAAACATCTAGCTAAGTATCAGACACAACTTTGATGCTTCCCAGGAAAAGCATTTTCCTGAGAAACACTCTGCACAACATAAGAGCAAAAATGTAATATTTAGCATTGGAAGCAGAGGATCAATTCTTGAATCCTTGAGATGTCATGCAGTCAAGAGTCTTTGGGGAAAAGACTTGCTCTCAGGGGTCTTTTAATGAGTACAGATAAATCACCTCTGTCTAGATAGTTTTCTGGGATGCAGAGGACCATGAGTTTTCAAGAACAATTTTTAGGATCAGAAGCCCATTAATATAAGAGAAATCTCTTCTTTCTATCTTTCAGCTCAGCGGTGGAGATTCACCAGAGGGTTTCTCAATGGCTCCACATTGTAGGTCAGGACCCATATCCCCTGTGTTTGCTGTGATGGATAGTGAATACTTTTAAAACAAAAATCACTCCGTTCAGTTCATGACAGACCTGAGGTGTCCATCTTAGTTCAGCTGCTACTTGCCCTTGCTGAAGTAGTTTTAGAGGCTCCAGACTCCCCACTGATAACTCCAGTTAGTTCCCTCAAACAGTCATTGCTAATCATGTCAATTTTGAAATGCATGCTAGGGATCTCCCTGATTAAAAACTACTATTTGGGGAAAAAAAAGCAAGATTTCAATCCAAAAATGCAAGAGAGTATATTAAACCTCTGCTCTTGTGTCTCATGATTCCGGTCGAGTCGACTATGTTGCTGTAAATCAACATGGTCTCCTCCAGCTTATGTTTGCAATGGTGTATAATGGCATGAGTCTTTCCTAGGTTGTCATGGACAGTAAGTTACCACAAGGTTCCTACCTCTGCACCTAAAAAGCTTACCTGTATCTCTTGTTATCCACAGGTACAATGTCCATGGCAATATAATACTGCTGGTGGGGATCCAAGCCTGTAATTTTCACTCTCATGGCTGGAAACATTCTCCTAGGAAAAGAAGAGTAGAAATAAAGAAGAAAATGGTGAATAAGGAAGCTGAGGAGGCTCCTTAGACCTCTTGCTGACACCAGGAGCACACTTTTACACAGCCCAGTTCTTGGCATGACTCCTCTGGGCTTGGTGCAGGTAGCAAAGAGTATACTGGCATTAGTTTGAATCTTCGATTTTTTCCCACTTAAGAAGGGAAAGAAAGGTAGAAGGATAACAACCTGTGAGTAACAATAAAACACTCCCACTAGAGCACTCTGTCTGTTGCCAGCTCCTAGCAGACAGTTCTGCTGTGCTTCCCACTAATTGTCCCCTGTAGGCATTTCTAGGATGGGCAATGTACCTTCTTCTTGCTGTTTTTCCCATTAACCATCCATCTATAATTATTCTCTCATATTCCATTAAATGCATTATCACTTTAGTTTTCTTTTTTGAGAAAATCACATTTCAGTATAGAGTCTGATAGTGCTGGAGTAATATTTAAAGCAAATCCATCATCCTGAAGGATGCTCTCATTCATGTTTATAGTTATTTAAGAAAAAAATGTCCCTCAAATCAATCTGCTTATTAGGCATATATTTCACATTTAATAAAAACACTGGCATTATCGTCATGGTTTCCTTGAAGTCCTGGTATTATTTTGTGCAATCTTTTTAATAAGTGTTGTCTTTTCTATGTCATATGATCCGTATCTGTCTTAAGCATTTTGTCCTGCTAGGCAAGTTATGAAACTCTACACCAGCAAGAATCAATTTCCAGCCTTGCTTTTCTTGTCTGAGCGCAAGTTTAGCTCTGCTGTGCACTGTCACTGTTATGGAGATGTTTGTAGCTAGGCAATTATTTCAGAAGAGAACAGCTCAGAATAATTTTAACTTCAAACCATGTCAGTATTAGTGTGGCTATGGCATAATTTCTTCTTCTTAAAAATTTTCTGGTTGCCAGTAGTCCAATTGCCATTCTACACCTCCCTCAAACAGCGTGCTGAGTGAATTGTTTATGCCATATTATATTTGCAACTAATGTGGTATTTTAACATCTAATAAAATCTGAGGAGCAAACCGGGTGAAGTGCAAAAGGAAACAAGCAGCAGAGCAGAGCACTGAAAGAAATCCTGCGTTGTTTCACTGACCGTTAACTCAAACCTGAGCTCTTCTTGAATGGCTTCTCAGTCCTTATCTGAGAAAACCTTGAGCCGAGATCCTACAGGATGGTGTTACTTGATTGACTTCTGCTCAGAAGATATAGTGCTTTGGTAGGAGAAACTCTGAAAGTACTGAATGCTCACACGAAATTATGTTCTGCTCCTCTGACAAGTAGATATATACTTATGGAATGAGGGTAGTTTGGGTAGAAGGAGGATATTAAAGGGGGAATTTAAAATCACAATGCCAAAATAATGGAAAAGCGTACAATAAATGTTTGTGCACTGTCTCTAGGCGCCATCCCTAGAAACCATTGTGACACTTTCCTTTCTATTTAGTGAGGAGCAGTGAAATGTCAGAAAAGAAGATGTAGATCTCCTCCCAACATTTCTGTTTCTCAAACTATTACCAATAGATACAGCCTGGAGGAGGAAGAAAACAAGAAAGTTTACGTCAACATCTCCAAACTTGTCTCTAAAACCTTGCATTGGAGGGACGAGACCATAAGAATCTGTTTTATTCTTTCCCATCCAAGCCACATATACCCATTTGCAGAAGAGGGTGGGAAGGGAGAGGTTATTGCTCAGCCTTCACCCTATCCACAGCTCTTTCATTTCAGGCCACTGAGAAGGAAGATTCTGATTTATTAGTAACTACATCTGCCTCAGAAAAGGGCATTTATCATGGCGGGGAGGGAGAGCACCACACCACAGCTGCTGGAGCACAGGTAACACAAATTATGAGAGACATGGAATTGTCAGAAAAATTGTCTGTAGAAAACCTTCAGGAAAGAGCATGTTTGTGCAGCTGATGGTGTGAGTTTGCTAGTTGAAAGATTTGAGGAGAAAAAAAAAGGAATAATGGATTAGTCTTTGGTGGCTTGAGGGCATTACCTTGTTTCTACCACAATGGCTTATTAAATCTGCCAAGCCAAATGGGTACAGGATGTGGCATTTTACAATCCAGCACTCCTTAATTGGAGAGAGGTGGCTTGGGAGCAGCTTAAGAGATAGGTCACATTTCAGAGAGTTGCTGAGAAACCCAGGATTAAAGCTGAGTCAATTTGAGTGCACACTGTATTGGCAAAATTGAACTCTGTGTGCCCCAAAAATCTCTCTCCAAATCTGCAGCCCCGTGTAAAGTTGCAGTATAGCCTGTTTGCTTATGAAATACCTTGTAAAAGATTGCCACAAACCATTCAACAGGCTTAGAGGCTAATCTCTCCAATGATCAGAGAGAGCTCAGCTGATCCCGCTGCTTTCTCTAAGGTTTAAGCGTACTTTTAAAGTTTTGTAAATTATTACTCTTTTTCTTTTTCTGTGGGTGTAAAAGTAACTCAGGTTTCTTTGCCATAGGGATGTGGCCTGGAACTGTCACAGCAGGTCTCCAGCAGCACTGCCACATGGAGAGGGGAAAACAGAAAAGGCAGAGGCAAACAGTGGTGACTCAGAGATATACTCAGGTGTAACTCTGGTTAAGTCCCTGTGCTCTGTGTTTTCTCTTGGCTGGCTCTTGGCCCCCCAGAGGCACCAGTCCTATAGAAAACAGGAGGCTCAAAGGTTTGGAAGGGATTCAAGCTGTTTGAATATGGTTGTATTAATAAACAGTCAAGAACCTTTCATCTAGAAAGACATCAGCTAGCTTTACAGTAAAACGCTACAGACCTGAAGACCGTCTGTTTTCATAGGGAATACATGATGACATCTGATATATTTTAGGAGGAGGTTTTACATCAGCAGCAGTTTGGGATGATCAAGTTATTTATATGTCAGCTTTACCACTCAGCAGGAAAACAGTCTTCCTAAACTTAGACTGTGAACTTAGACACAATACCCTTTTAGGGGGAATATAATGTGATATGAAATAAGTTATTACAATTAATTTAAATCCATTTAGACTTGTTTTAAAAAACATTTTTGTAACAACCATGTGCCTCAGTCTACTCAATTCTTGTCACCTTTTATAATGAGAATGAGGTTTATGAAACTCTGAATATGAAGGAAATTAATGATGTATAATGATCTCTAAAACTTGATTAAAACAGTATTTGCCAGCACATTAGTGTACTGGTGTTAAGAACCATGTTTGGGAACTCTCAGAATACAAAGAAGCAGTTGGATTGTGGAAGCCAGCATTATTTTTTTGTTGTTTAAAATTTTCATTTAATACAAAAATATAGCTCAATTTTCCTTTGTGAAAACTGTTCAAAGAAGGAGGATCTCCAAACTGGATTTTTTTTTTTTTCCAATAGCATAAAGCTTCAGGTTTTAATCCTTAGGAGTCTCAAAGTGCCAGCTCTCATCCCTGCCCCTTGAACCAGCACACATGAAGCTTGGTCACGTTGGATCTGTCTTCAAAGTTGACCTGCTCTGAGTGGAGGCATGGGCCAGATGACCTCCACAGATCCCTTCCAAAATTAATTCATTCTCTGTTTCACAGCTTAGTTTTAGAGAGGGCAATTCCCCATTAGGAGATAAGAAGTTAAAAGGTACCTGGCAGGTTGTCTCAAAATACAAATGCAATTCCTTGAAGCTCTTCAGACATTGGAAATACTCCTGTACAGACAACTTAGTGAGAAGTCAGATGAGAGTTTAAAAGGACTGACACTGTACAGTTTTCATGACTGTTTAGTGTAATGGTTTATACATTGTGTAAACAACAAAATTAAAATAAGATTAGATTTGCTAAAGGGTAACACCTGCTAGATGCAAACCCTAAAATGAAGGGATGTACTCTTCAGAAAAAAGACTATTTGTCTATTGACAGTAACAGACAAAGTAGTCATTTCCCAGTCATAAAAAAAATTCTGAATGAGAAACTGCAAAATAATCTGATTTAGGTTTGTAGATCAAGTGTGCACGGTATTTATGATGTGCATGAGTTTACAGAGTAGTCGGAAGTTACCGTTGCTATAAAAGGAAGGGAAGGGAAGGGAAGGGAAGGGAAGGGAAGGATGCCTTTGTGTTTCCCTCTGCAGTGTGGGTTCGTGTAGAGATGTTTGTGTTGAGAGGAAAGGCTGAGGTTAGGGTTTGGGAGCAAAAGGATATATTGTTTATGAGGGAGAGGGAGTTCAGCAGATCTTCTCAGTAGCTCCCAAAGGGGACATTTTTCTGGAAGCTGGAGAAAGCCCTACTGGGCCAGGACCTCTGGGAGAATGTTTAGTAGCTGTAGCCTGCCAGCCTTCACTCTGAGAAACTTTCTCCACAGGCCCCTTCAGCATCAACAGAGTTTTGCAATGAAATCCCTGCTGCTGTCTCTAACTGAAGAGTGTTGTGGGGCCCTTCCTTCCTTACACTGGGAATTAAAAAATCATTTGGTAATGTAAACAGCCCCGAATACACATTTCAAACAACTCAGATTCATGGTTTCAGGGAGGCAAAGAAACTCCAGACAAAATACCATTTAGCCTATCACGAGGCACAGAGGAGTCAGGAGAGGACAAGGTTACCTGTTCCACTCACTGATGGCTTTTTCCACTCTTATTACTGAGCCTGGCCTCAGCACTTAGGTTTGAACCATCCCACAGTGCAGCTATGATAACTACTATACGATGAGATTAGATCATTTCCCTCATTGCTGAGATGACTGCTCCTACTGTTGTTAAGTCCATGTACTCCATGTATCATAAAAGAATTAATTATATTTAATTGAACAGGTAAGCAGGACAACAAAGTCAGAAGCAAAGAACTTGGTTCTGCCAGTGTCATATTTAATGATGCTGGACAGGTCATTAATCTGTTTAGGTCTCAATTTCACTCCCTGTGAAAAGAAGATAATAATAATTTTCTCTGCGTCTGCTTTGACATCTCCAAAGAAAATATGTTGCATAAGAGCAAGAGAGTCCAGCGGAGGGCTACGAAGATGATGAGGGGAAAGACTGAAAGACCTGGGCTGAAGAGCAGGCTGAGAGGTGATCTCATCAATACTTATCAATACCTAAAGTGTGGGTGTCAAGAGGATGGGGCCAGGCTCTTTTCAGTGGTGCCCAGTGACAGGACAAGAGGCAATGGGCATAAACTGGAACACAGGAAGTTCCATCTGAAGATGAGGAAAAACTTCTTTACTGTGAGGGTGCCAGAGCCCTGGAACAGGCTGCCCAGAGAGGCTGCGGAGTCTCCTGCTCTGGAGACATTCAAAAACTGCCTGGACACAATCCTGTGCAACCTGCTCTAGATGTACCTGCTTTGGCAGGGGGGTTGGACTGGGTGATCTCCAGAGGTCCTTTCCAAACCCCACCCTTCTGTGATTCTGTGTTGTAATTCCTGTTACTTGGCCTCTTTCATTTGAGACAGAAGCTGCTTCCCGTGCCCGTGAGACTGTATATCTAAAACCGGGAGCTAATCTGGTTCTGATCATCTTCTTCGGGGATTATCTGGGTTGTTGATCTGATACAACTTTCCTCAAATTATCTGGACTTCCTGGGGCTACAGAGCAGTAGTGCTCACTTCACAAGAACATGAAACAAAAAATCTATCTGTTCTAGCAAATTCTGAGAGCACAGAGATGAAACAAAGTTATAAACAATAAAGCATAGTGTTTTTTCCCCAAAACTTGGGAAAAATTCCCCTCAACTCCTGGGACGGTCACGTGGTTCGGCCGCCTTTCCCGGCCCTGTCCATGGTGCTGACTCCTCTCTTCGCAGCTTTAATGGGAATTAAAACCTCATTACGAGGAAGCCAGGAACGTCGCCTTAACGCAAATGTGACTAAAAATCCTAGTTTGAGGGATCTACAAATTTGCAACTAGCTTCAAGTTGTGTTTTGGCAAACATTCTTCTAGCTATTTCTTAATAGCAGACAGTGATGAAGGTCTTACCCTTGGCTAAGAGCATGACAGGGTGAGTTTTTCTATTAAAAAAAATCTGGTTTATTAGTGGCTCTTCCTAACCTCAGTTGACATAGGATCACTTCCAATAGCAGGAGGAAACACTAAGCCTGAACACTTTTTTATACTATATATATTATA
>NW_010329740.1:0-13689 GCF_000700745.2 Antrostomus carolinensis
TTGGAATTGGTGATGATCCTTAAGGTCCCAAACCATTCGATGGTTCTATGATTTTGCGAGGGGGTTCATGTTTAATTCAGATTATTTGACCTCTACAGGCGAAACAAGGAAGGAAAGATTTCCTGAATTCCTGGCAGGATTTCTGGAGGATTTTTTTTCCCTTCTTTATAAACTTTAGTTGTTGCTTTTTTTTTTTCCCTTCTTTCTTTTTCCCACCCCGCCCAGGCTTAAACAGTGCCGGGAAATTCTCTTCTTACCCAGCTGCACTGGCTGAGGAAAGAAATTTTTTTTTTAATTTTTTATTTTTTTTCCATGCATCAAAATCATAATAGTTTGAAATGACTTATTAACTCCCTGAGTTTCCCAGGGAGAAGACATCAGATACTTAACTGATGTGCCCCTTGTACTTAGCCAAAAGGCCAAATAAGGGTTAGGGCAAGTGGATACACACGACTTCTTTATCCAAGTCCTTGAGGATTTCACATTCGCTAAGTCAGAGTTTCTTTCTTTTTCTTTTTTTTTTTTTTTTTTTTTTTTTTTTAAGCAAAAATAATTAACATGGATCAAGTAAAAGAGGTTATTTTATTTTAATTGCAGCCCTTTTCCTTGGTGCAAACTCTACAGTCTGTGGACAGAGAAGATCTGGTTCATTACTCAAGTGGCTGTCTTGCTTGAAAAAAAAATAATACAGTGATCACCTCAAGTAGCTCAGCTCAAAGTGGGTCGTTGCTTGAGAGTGAAGGAGTTTTAGACTAAGCTGATTTGTGCCTTAGCAAATGGATCAAAGAAAGATTTCCTTGTATGTAACCACAGCTTCTGTGGTGATGGCAGAACAGTGCTATGCGTGTTCCTGTGTCACTTCACAGCCGTGCGACTTTTTTTCTTGCTACTATTCAATGAAGTCCTAAAACACTGAATTCTGTGAGCTGGCACTGTCTTGCTCTGCTAGCAATGGAAAAATGTTTGTTTGGACTGGCAAGAAACGCTGTTATTTTATTTACTGTGCTTTTTTTTGGTGGGCACATTGTATGTTCTGGGCCATGGCAAGAAATTACGCAGTATATAATCCTGCAACGTTCACAAGCGTTCACACCCAAATCAGGGGGGTGAAACCTCTATCAGTAAAAATATTGTGACCTAGAACTAAGTGTTATCTGTGTCTGGAGTTCCCAAAATGCTCACATAACCAAGAAATGATGCACCAAAATAGAACCTTGCATAAGAAAGCCTCCAGGCTGCAATAATATTTCCTCAGGCACACTCAGTATTTGGCCCTTCCTGGCAGAGCTGGACTGCATCCATGGGTCATGTTGACTTTGTGTGGATTGATGGGGTTTCAGCAGCTGTCCCCCTGCTGCTTTCAGGAAGTCAGGTTGGGAGCTGTGAGGTGAAACTGCCCTGTAAGATCAGAAGCAGGTGCCAGTGCCTGGCTGTGAGGGGTGGTGTACCCTGGCTGAAAGAGGGGAGGTTTAGATTAGGTATTAGGAAGAAGTTCTTTTCTGTGAGGGTGGTGAGACAGTGTCCCAGGTTGCCCAGGGAAGTTGTGGATGCCCCCTCCCTGGAAGTGTTGAAGGCCAGGTTGGATGAGGCTTTGAGCAACCTGGTCTAGTGGAAGGTGTCCCTGCTGATGGCAGGGGGGTTGGAACTGGATGAGCTTTAAGGTCCCTTCCAATCCAAACCAGTTTGGGATTCTATGATTTGGGTCTGAAATAATGCTATCCAGTCATACGCACTGTGTCCCTCCCCATGTCTGGGTGTGTGAGAAGAGTCCCTAGGAAGAATCATGGAATTTGGGAGCACATTTGGGGCCAATAGGTCTCTAGTTCCCTTACTCCAACTCCCTTGCCCTAGAGAGCTCCAGCTGATGTGGTACATAACTCATCGTCCAGCCTTGTGATTATGTGGGTCCCTTGCTGGGATGAGATCTGTGTCCACCCTTGGTGACTCTGGTGGCACAAAAGCTGTCCTCTCTAACGTGCTGCTTGCTGTGCTGTAGGTTTCAGGAAAGCATCAGGGAAGAAGAAATGGAAAAGGGGTCTGAATGACCCCAGAATAGAGAAATTAGCAAAACTTGCTGAAGCTACAATAACGCCCAAGAAATGTTTCCCTTTTCCCTGGATTGGTTGTATCTTACCTGCACCTCAGTGCCACACCTGGGGGGTGTTGAGATGATGAGAGGCTTCTCATGGGAAATAGTTTCTTTCAAACAGTGAGCCTGAGCTGTAGGACTTGGGGAGTCAAGGAACAGTCTTCTCTCATCCAAAGGTCGCTCTTGGGAGTACAGATCTTTTACAGACAAGAAACATTAATATGTGGAACTGTGATGCTGACCCTTCCCTTTCGTTTGATGCTAATTAATTATATGGATTATAGGTTGCAAGTCGTTGGATCCAGGTGGTCAATGGTACAGAGAGCAGAAAGTGAAAGTGAACAGCAACTTTGCCACTTTTTTTTTTTTTCTTTGGGAACTTAAAAATTCCAATCTTGCTGCATTCAACTAAGTCATGCAGAAATGCTCCAGCTGTTCTTTGCATTGTGGAAGCCAAATTCGGCATTTTGATGTTTTGGGGTTTTTTTCTTCCCCTTTGTTTTTTAAGAGGCCAGTTGTGAAGCTATTTGACGTGTTACCCATACTCTCCTTCCAGTTATTTGGATTTTCCCAGCTATCTTGTTTAAGGTGGAATCCTTCCAGCTCATCCTGTAAAATGCTCCAGTTCTGGAGCCCCCATCACAAGAGAGACCTGGAGCAGCTAGAACAAGTCCAGAGGAGGCCACCAGGATGATCCAAGGGCTGGAGCAGCTCTGCTGTGAGGACAGGCTGAGAGAGTTGGGGCTGTTCAGCCTGGAGAAGAGAAGGCTCCAGGGAGATCTTATAGCGGCCTCCCAGTACCTGAAGGGGCTCCAGGAAGGCTGGGGAAGGACTTTTCATAAGGGCAGTTAATGACAGAACAAGGGGAAATGGGTTTAAGCTGAAAGAGGGGAGGTTTAGATGAGATATTAGGAAGAAGTTCTTCACTGTGAGGGTGGTGAGACACTGGAACAGGTTGCCTGGGTTTAGATACCTCTAAGCATTTTTCATCTTCTTGACAAATAGCCTGGTTATTCTGGGTGAAGGAGGAGAAACAGATCTGAATCTTAGCCACCACCACCACCACCACCGAGACCTCCACCCCAGGCAGCGCTCAGTTCCCGTAAGAGGAGCAGGTTGATGAGAAGGTTTTTTTTTTTGCGGCTGAGCTCCAAAAAACGCTTCTCAAGAGTCTCTGGGAGTGTCAGCAGATTTCTAACGGAGCCAAGAGAAGGGGCCTGAGCGCATCGCCTGGCCGGCTGACAGCACCTCGGAACTATGCGTAGGATTAGCTGTTGTCACACACACACACACACACACACACACAAAACCTTCCCGTAAACTCGGGGTGTTCAGCTCCCTCCGCTCCACCGAGCATCGCAAAGGACCAGCACTGCGGAGGCGTTGGAGCAGCAGGAGATCGGTGCAGCACGGTGGTTAACACGGTGTCTCTGGGTGGTGAAAGAGAAGGGGAGATGTTGTGAAAGAGGCTTTTTTAATTTGATTTCATGACTTCCCTTGTCTGTGGAGAGCACTTAGCAGATCCATGGACCTGGACTGCCACGTGAAAAAGAAAAAGTGAAGGAGAATGAGAGAAAACCAAGGGAATCCATTAAAAATTGCCTCTACTACCTCATTAATCTTTTGCAGCAAATAATATATGGAAAACTTGGGCTAGCAAAGTCTCCGAAGAATATTTTTTTTTTTTTTGGTGAGGTTTTTAACAAATTAAAGAAATAAATTAAGTCACTAGCACAGCAGGACAGTGCTTGAGGCCTCCAGGATTGGTATGTTTTACCATTGTTCTAAAAATAAACTGAGGAAAAAAAAATAAATGAACTCTTTCAGTTGAAAAATAATATTTTCTTTAAGTGGCCCATGTTCGGTTTTTGCTCCCACACGGCTCTCCACCACCCTGTGGTTGACTTTTGGAAACAGAAGGTGGAAAATGGTTTTAAGTGGAAGTAGCAAAGCCATGTGGTGAAGGGAGAGGTGTGCTGGGCATTAGCGGGGAGGATGTAAAGCAGAAATTAAAACCCTTGTGCCTTACCCCACTGCAACTGCTGGGACAATGCAAGTGGTAAGAGATGAGTAATTGGCTTTCTGGCTCTCCTAGACCCAAACCAGTGGGAAAATCTCTAACAGCTTTGGTGAGTTTCAGGAGGGGGGTGTCTGGTGCCCTGAATAAATGGCCAGGTTGGTCCCCTCCTCTCTCACTTTGCTTTAGACCAGTCGGGTTTATTTTCATGAGCAGAACCAGGCTTTGCAGCTTACCAGAATCCAGAGGAACAAGGGCTGCCTTCTGATTTCCCTTTTCCATGCTCCTTTTTGTAATTTTATAGCAGTTCCTCTCTATTTTCTCTTTTCCCTTAAAAGTGACTGCTTCCCCTCTCATCCCAGCTGCTGCCTCAGTACTGGCTTCCACTGACTGCCTCTCCTCCCTGGACTACCTCCACTTCCCATTGACTGCCTGCTGTCACTTCTTCCAGCTTCACCCAAGCCTTGCCTTGAAGAAAAACTACACTAACTACACTTCCTAGCCTGTCCCAGAAATTGGAATAACTGGGTTTTTTTTGTCAAAGCCAGCTGAGCTGCATGATCTGCAGACATTCTGGATGAGGGAGGTTTTTTTTAAAGGTATAAATGATGGATAGGTATCTAGCATCCTGCAACTAGAAGTTAGTTATCATGAGTTTCTCCTACTCCAACCATTGCTCACGCTGAAGCAGAATGCATAGACATTAAAAAATAAATGAGTTAAAGGATGCCTTCAGAGTTGCAAAGGCAAGGCTGCTGTTTTCTGGCAGATTATCTGTGACTGTAATTGTTGCCCTACTCACCTGAATTCTGCAGCAGTGGGAATGACATATGTGCATGAGTAGTATAAGGGGACATTTACTCTGACATTCTGCATAGCTTTTTGCTGCTGGAGCTCTGACACTTCTTCCTCCAATCTCAGTTCCCTTCCTTGTAGAAGCATCTCAGTACCTGAAGGGGCTACAAGAAAGCTGGGGAAGGACTTTTCATAAGGGCAGGGAGTGACAGAACAAGGGGAAATGGGTTTAAGCTGAAAGAGGGGAGGTTTAGATGAGATATTAGGAAGAAGTTCTTCACTGTGAGGGTGGTCAGACACTGGAACAGGTTGCCCAAGGAAGTTGTGGATGCCCCCTCCCTGGAAGTGCTGAAGGCCAGGTTGGATGAGGCTTTGAGCAACCTGGTCTAGTGGAAGGTGTCCCTGCTGCTGGCAGGGGGGTTGGGACTGGATGATCTTTAAGGTCCCTTCCAACCCAAACCATTCTATGATCTCAAGGGACTCGGCCACTGAGTTGGTGTGGATTACCTGTGCATGGGGTAATCACATGTGCACAGCACACCCATACACACGTGTTCATACACACAGATGCATGACACTTCTAAGGCAGGGAACGCCAGAACTCCTGGTATCTTCAGTTAGTTCCCTTATGACCTTGTTTTTCTGCTGCAGCCTTTAATGATATATTCTACTATTTCCCTCTCTTTCATCCCTGCTTTATTTCATGCACGGAACAGGCTGTGCTCAATTACTGAACAGCACCTTCATACTTAGTCTTCTCCTTCCTGCTCAGTGTGTGCCCCCTGCTAGTTACTGTGCACGATATTCAGGGCCTGCTTCTGATGGTAAAATGGTTGATTTCCTCATGGGCTTTTCCATGTTCTCATCATTGTTTGTGTGTCTGTAGCTTGTGTTGGGTTTCTGTGTGTGGGGGGAGCTGTTTTCTTTTTTGGTAGTGGTGGAAGGGCCACCTTGTGAGAGCAAAAAGCCCCCCTGGCTTCAAGGTGGAGACCCCCCAGCCCAGGCTGGGCTAGTGAGCACCAGAGAAACACCTCTGCAGATCCATATTGGTGAGGGGAAGGACTGTCCTGAGAAGAAGAAGGTGGAGAGAACCTGGAGGAGAGGCCATTGACCTGAACAAAAGACCATTGGCCTAAACAAAGGACAGACAGACACAGAGAGAGCTTCGTATCTAGAGAAAAGAGGAGGGGGGACAGAGAGCCAGGAAGATGCAGTGAGCAAGGAGTGGAGGGAACTGTTGGGTTTTTTTTCTGTTTTAAGATCTGTGTTTTCTCTGTGTTTTGAGTAGCCTGGGTCCCATCTGTGCAGATCCTCACCCCTTTGGCATGCTTGGGCTGCTGTCATTAAGGACAAGGTGTGAGAAGGTCACTTCTGGGTCTCAGAAGGTCACTTCTGGGTCTCAAGCCCAAAATGCAACCAGCTTGGCAGCAGCTGGATTTCGTTGTCCACATTTGCCTGTGTTGTAAACTACTAAATCCTGGTGGCAGCCCTGGCTCTGGGGGTCTGGAGAAAGCTTCTGGCACTTGCTGATTGTTGTGCTAATTCCTGTGTGGTTCGGGAGGGTCGGCTCTTCGTGGTGCTGGCATTTTCCCCTGAGGAGAGAGAATCGTAGAATCATAGAATGGTTTGGGTTGGAAGGGACCTTCAAGATCACCCAGTTCCAACCCCCCTGCCATCAGCAGGGACACCTTCCACTCGACCAGGTTGCTCAAAGCCTCATGCAGCCTGGCCACAAACACTTCCAGGGAGGAGCAGCCACAGCTTCTCTGAGCAACCTGGGACACTGTCTCACCACCCTCACAACCAAGAATTTCTTCCTAATATCTCAACTCAATCTCCCCTCTTCCAGTTTGAAGCCATCATCCCTTGTTCTGTCATTAACTGCCTTTGTCCAAAGTCCCTCCCCAGCCTTCCTGGAGCCCTTTCAGGCCACTAGAAGGTCTCCCCTGAGCCTTCTCTTCTCCAGGCTGAACAGCCCCAACTCTCTCAGCCTGTCCTCACAGCAGAGCTGCTCCAGCCCTCACATCATCCTTGTGGAGAGAGAACACATTTGGTTCCTCTAGGGCTGAAGCTGCAACCACTGCCTATAAGGAAGACCTGAGACATTGTTTGGTGTTGGACTCGTGTGATTAACAAGAAGATGGTGTTTGCTGGGCTGGGGATGATGCGTAATAATCCCCTTTTCCCTTCAGTTGACCCTGCAGTCAGCAAGGTGCTTAAAGGTATTGATGGCTGAAAGGGGCTGAGCCTAGATCATTATTTAGCATAAACCTCCAGCAGGCTGAGGAGAAGGTCTCTCAGACAGCTTTGGAGTAGCCATTGGGCTACTAGCTACGTTGGGCTTATGTGTGGGGATGGATGAAACTAGTGGGGCGGCTGCCAGGTGCTAATTGCAGGAGGAGAGGAAATTCTATCTATTTAATCTTTTATTGAGGTTCTCCTTTTGATAACCCTATTAAAAGAGCTTTGTTTTGTGTTTTAAAGGCCCACATGAACATACCAACATGAATGATGTCTCAGTTCCACCACTGTGGGAAAAAATAAATCCTTACTCACTGTTCCAGTCACTGTGGTGTGTGTCCCAGGCTTGGCAGGAACCGTGGTTCAGTCTCCTCTGAATTGCCAGCTCTCTAAACAAACTGGATGTTATTGAAACAGAAGAATCTGTTTTCCACTGGGACTTAAAGTAATTTGTATTGAGCCCTGGGAGTTTCCAAGCTACCAGATTTTGAAATTATCTTTGTTAAAACAGGAAAGGGATCCTGGAGCATGGAGATTTTGAGTTGGTGGTCTGAATCTGCTCATCATTGGGAGCAAAAGGGAGATCTGCAGCTAGAGCCAATGTCTGGACAGCAATGTTTATCAAGGCAGGGACAGAGATGCTGGCACTTGCCATATGAGCAGAGAGCATCTGTGTTGACCACTTCAATGATCAACTCCAGCCTTGAGTACTGAAAATCTGTAGCAACAGGTTTCTGGCCTTACAGGGAGAAAGGGGAGGGGATGGACTTGCAAGAGGTTTATCAGGTCATGTCGCACTAGAAAACTAGTGTTGACTTTTATTTCCTGAACAGCATATATTAACTCCAGGAGGCAGAAAGTATGGAGCAATAGGACAGGTTCTCTTGAGGTGACCATGGGATGGTCTGCAGGGAGCCAGGCTAAATGGAAGCTAAGAATTGCTTTGTGGACAACAAGATTTAAATTTTTTTTAAAAGATGGCAGCTTGGAAGATGTGTCTGGTTCTGAACCAGAGCTTAAGCACTGTAATGGGAAGGCGTGGGGTTAAAAGGGGCTGACCCAGGGGGAGGACATTCCACATCTAGCCTTGGATTTGAGTCCAATTTCTGTGATAAGAACCATCTTTAATGCAAGGCTTAAAAGACAGAGTGAAGATGAAACAGTGGGAAATAAAAGAAGTCTGGCCAAAATTTTCGTTTACATGGGTTATGTAAACCTCTCTCTCAAGCTGTAGCTACTGATCTATTTTTACTTTCTTTTCTTCCCAGAGGCAAAAGTAATAACTCCATGCCAAAAAAGGCTGATTTTCCCAACATTTACCAAACCCAGCGTGAATTCCTCAATGGCCCATGTCACAGAAGTTGCTTGTCTAAAATTTTACAGAGTTTTATCGGCATCGATGTTGTGGACAGCAAAGGGCCAATTAAACCCCATAAATTTGGATCTTTATCCACACTTGATATCTCATTATTGTGATCCAGGTTCCTCTCTGCTTGATGTCTTTCCAAGATTCCCCTGTATTCATTTTATTCCTGACAGGCTGGTGAATATCTTCCGGCACTTCTATCAAAAGGTTTGGAAAGGGAACAGCTGAATACAGTCTTCAGATAAATGCAACATACCATGACCACAGATAAATGGTCTTCTCCCATGAGGAGAAAAGTAAGGCCTGTAGCTCTGAAAAGTTTTTCATTTAGATTTCTCCCTAGAGAACAGTGAAGATTCTGTTATCACAGTAGCGTGGTGAGCTGGGCTGTGGAAACACTCAGCCAACCTGCAGCTTGGTTGCCCAGAAGATTTTGTGGCTTGGGTCAGGAATGCTCTGCCGGGTAGTATGCTGCTGGGGCTTAGTGGCTTGTGCCTTCCCCAAATTAGCCAAAAAAGAGAAGAAATTAACTGCATATTCCATCCCCAACGCAGTAGAACTACGCAAACTACTGTATCCATCTCTGCTGGGCCACATTCACGTGCACGTGTTGGTTCCTCAATGCCAGATCCAGCTATGAACTCCAGCTCTGCGTGCTGTTAGAATTGGCAGAAAGAGATAGATATCTGTATCTCTACACATGAACATGCATATTTCTTTGACCTGCAGCATATAATCCATGGGAAACTCGCATACCCATGCATGATGTGACATGTATTTTCTCCTCAAAATGCAAACCCTGGTTTTACACTGGGCTGTATCTTTTACTGGATCCTCAAGTCCATTTCTGCTGCATAGCTAGGCAGGTATGTTTGGTATTTCTGTCTGTTGGGGTTTTTTTGTTTTGTTTTGTTTTGTTTTGTTTTTAATTTCTGCTGTTCTAATTAAAAGAAAAAAAAAAGCCAAACAAAAAAAAAAGAATCAGAAAACATATAAATAATTCAGAACACATGCTTTATGTCAACTGTTACTATTTTATCTCTATAAGCAGAGCAGAGGCAAACCCCATCCAAACAAGGAAGGGGAGGAAGATGCATTGCAAAATTATGGCTGTGTCACATGAGTCAAGAATACCCACACCGACATGTCTTTGACTGGAAGGCCCAGCTCAGAAATGTGATGCCTTCATTTTAGTGCTTAGGCATTGTGAGTTGCCGAGTGCATCTACAGTAAGTAGTGTACACTCTGGGTGCATCTGACTCATTGCATGTGTCCCATCACTATTTGTTCATGACTTTGGGGGTTCAGGCTTCCAGATGTTCAGAAATCCCGTGCACATGTGCTGTGAGAGTGCTAAACATCTTGACCTTCCCTACAAGGAATTCAGCACCTTGTAAAATACGAAGTTTAGGTCACTTTTTATAAAGGGGAAGTCTAGTCCAAGCTCCTGAAGTCAGATAGAAATGTTCTGTTGAATTAAACAAGAAGTTGAGCTGCACCCATAACAGATCTCCTCTCCCATGTATATGTGGCAGTTTCATTTGCTTCTTCATCTTGTGGGTTCCCAACTGATCGACTACTGAGAGAATTCCTGAAAATTTCTTTAGTTTTCAGCACTCCTTAGATACTACCTATGGTCCATGCCAAAGCCCTGGTCTCTTTATATGGAGACATTCCTTCATACTCCACTTAGTGTGGTTCTTACTGTGGTTCAATATTGCTGAAAAAACCTGTCTCTTGGTCTTTTGTAGCTGCTTGATTTGTTTTAATAACTTGATGAGGTATATTATTGTGTATATCTTCTGATACACTAGAATTAGAAGCTGGAGAGGGACTTTTTATAGGGGCAGTTAATGATAGAACAAGGGGAAATGGATTTAAACTGGAAGAGGGTGGGTTTAGGTGAGATATTAGGAAGAAATTAGTTAATGTGAGGGTGGTGAGACAGTGTCCCAGGTTGCCCAAGGAAGTTGTGGATGCCCCCTCCCTGGAAGTGTTGAAGGCCAGGTTGGATGAGGCTTTGAGCAACCTGGTCTAGTGGAAGGTGTCCCTGCTGCTGGCAGGGGGGTTGGAACTGGATGATCTTTAAGGTCCCTTCCAACCCAAACCATTCTATGCTTCTATGATATGATTCTAAATCATGGTGCACCCTGTGACATAGATGTGTCTGTTATGGTTATGAGGAACCAGAATTCTGGGGGCCTTTCTCTGCCATATATTTCCCATCTGACCTCAGACAAGTCTGTTAATCTGTGTTTTGCTACCTCAATGGGATGCTATGAACTGGTGTATTCACTAGTGTTTCAGGGGTGTTCAGATACTTCACTAACAGGGGCTAAATAGGTGAAGAGAGAGAGAGAGAGAGATCAGATATACATTTATTAATCTGGTAAAGGTTTGATATTTAACTCAGTGATGCTCCCAAACAAATGTCAAATATTATGTTATCAGCATGTCCCTCATCTCTGGAATTTTGTTTTCTGCTGTGCTACTTTACTTGTTGGTTTGTGGTTTGTTTTGCAGCTTCCTGGAAAAGAGAACGTTAAAAACATGGACAGAAAACGCCTGGTAAAAGTTATAACCAGCTCTGCCTGTTCGTTGTATGACAGCCAACAAATATCACCTACTGATGATTTACAGATTCCTGGGAGATGTGGTGTTGAGTCTTAAAAGAACTGGAATGAGAACAACTCACCCAATATGCTTCTTGGGAAACAGCGTAATGTATCCACCCGCTTCGTGCTCTCCTAATTTAGGACATGTGTAGTGTGTAGTGATGAACTGGCCAACTGGTTATGTTGCTGTAACGTTCTCCACCTTACAAAACACCCTTGACTGACCCCTTCTTTCATGAAAGCTCAGCCTAGGGCGTCCAGTTCACGTCTTGGGAGGGAGAAGGATCACACTAGCCATTTGGGAACACACTTCTACAGAGAGAAAAATGCAATGTTTTTTTAATTTCATTGGGCAGCCTTTTCAGATTCTGTGACCCACGTTTGCTTCTCTTTAAACTGTGACCAGTATTTATTTATCCCTTTTTAAACACAGGAATTTAATTAAGAAACTGATCGTCGGTGGTGACATGATCTTTGAACTACACCCCTGTCACTGAATGAAATTTATGGATGCATTATAGGTAGGTCCTGTTATCTAAAAAGCTTTCTACTAAAAGGATTCAGCATCTGAAAAGTAAGACTTGAAATTCTGTGTTAAACTTATAATGTAGAGATGTGAACGTTATTTATAGAGTCTGAAAGTTATTCCAACTGAATCTGACAAATTCGTCTAGATTGTTTATTAAAAATAAGTTTCAAGTTTAAAGGATTTCAGAAGTGAGTTGGATATTTAGGAGTCCAAAGGACAGATTGTGATGGTACCTGCCTAAGAGATAGAGATTTAATGGTCTAGGCTGCCTGTTAAGTTGGTGGAGAGAGATCAGCATGTTCCAAATATATTCCATTTTCTTAGGTACTTCTCTTTGGACGAGAATTTATTGGCTGATCATCTCAGCAGGGCGTTAACAGGGCATCTGTAGTTAATCATTATCATCATCTGCCAATTCCAGTTCTCTTGGCTTCAGATCAAGAGAACATTTCTGAAAGCTACCTGGGATGTAGACACCTTGGGCAGAAAGTGACCAGATCCAAAAAAGAGAGTCCCACTTGCGCAGTCTTGCTCAACCCTGGGAATTAAGCTGCTACTGATTATGTAACAGGACAGATTCAACAGGAGTATCTCCTCTCCTCTCCTCCAGCCACGTGCTAAGTGAACATCAGCACTGGAGGACTTTGTTCATAAATCCCTGTGCCAGTTTAACTTGGCTAGCAGCCAAACACGACACAGGCACTCACACCCACCCTCCTCCCCATCTCCCCCAACCAGGGACCAGGGAAGAGAATTGGAAGGATACAGGTGAGGAGACTTATAGGTTGAGATAAGAACAATTTAATAATTGTAGTAAAATAAAATTAAAATAGTAATGATAATTATAACAACTATATATATATATATGAGTGGTGCACAGTACAATTGCTCACCCCCTGCCGATAATGATCCTGGAGGAGCAAAAAGGAACCCTGAACTCGAAACCTCAATCCCCGAAGAGCAAACCTGAGCAATCTCTGAGAGAATCTCCCCTGCTTTCCAGTCAACCCTCATTAATATACTGAACATGACATAATATTATATGGAATATCTTATTGACACATCTAAATGCCAATTCTGGGTTTCAGTTACTGCACTTCTCCTCTCCCAGTCCTTTGCACTTGCAAACTACCCAAACACGATGTCCTTGTGCATTATCAGCGTTCTTCTCATAACAAATCCCACACTGAAACCAAAACACAGCGCTTTCTAGCTACTAAGAAAATTAACTCTATCCTAGCAAAAACCAGGACAATCCCAAATGATTTCTGGAGTACAAAGGCTCTAAGATGTTTGGCCCAACATAGTCAAGACAGTTGTGTTTCTGAACATGCTCAGCAGAGTTAAAGGTGCCTGAGTAAGTGCTCTAGAGGAGGACCCAGTGGTTAGGTAAGGATCACAAGATCATCTACTTGTTGTCAGGTCCTGCCACTCATTTGAGTGGCAATGTGGGCACCTAACTGCAAGCTTAGTTCCAGTCCTTTGTCCTCTGTGGACTTGAACTGGCAAGTAGAGATAACCAATTAGTTCTATCCAAATGCAGGTCTAGAATCAGGGTCTGATCACTGGAATTAATGAGTAGCACATGTGAAGCCTGGTTTTCTGTGGCTTTGGATCTTGTGACTGAACTGTCCTGTTGTATAAGAAGATGTAAGATCTAATCCAAGCTTTGGCTGTGGTTGGGCAATTCCTCAAAGCACTTGCCTCTGGGGATTCTCTGGTGACTAATAAGTATGATAACAGAGCTCTTCTTAGAGGTCTGCTTTGTTAAGAGCACTACAATTATTTCCTGTACTGCCTTCTTACTTTCATAATACTTGTGGAAATTAATCTTTCAATCACCTCTTACTTCTCTAGCAAGTTGACTTGAAATGTAGCAGGAGGTTCAAAGGCTTTGGAATAGGGAGAGAAGTCCTCCCTACATTGACATGATCTATTGACATGAGCTTGCTCAGAGGTATGATGCATGAATTAATATCCTTGAACTTTCCATTGCCTTATTTACTTAGTTATGTATTATATACGCCATGGGAGTTC
>NW_010329740.1:13715-21957 GCF_000700745.2 Antrostomus carolinensis
ATGAAAAGAGAGGACTGCCATTTTTTTCCATGAAGAGCAGATTGCAAGAGTGTGGCATTTTTCCCACACATCTTGAATAGTTTTAGCATTGGGCTTTTTGAGGAGTTTTTAATTAATTTATTGTTTAAGTAACTGTAATGAGAAGAGACCCTGCCACACTGATTCTAATGAGGGTTGCATGTGTTCTGTGTCTTTCTCATTGTGGCCTGTATCATTTAAATATCTCAACCAACATGTGCTGTGGCAGATTTCACTTATATCTGCTTCAATTAAAGCTTGTCAGTTTAGGCACTAAGAAGCATGCAAATATTTGAGAGAGATTTGACATTCACTGCTGAAGTCACTCCACTAAATATGTGGCATCAATGACATTACTTGAGAAGGGTTAGAAATTCTTGCTGTGATTGTACAGGCTGGACATTCTGGACTTGGAGAAGAAAGAATGTACTTTACCTTCTGTGCTCATAATTAAGGTCTCCACCAAAATTTCAGCTTGTTTTCCTTCTGCATTTTCTCTGGGCAATATGTGGCTGTTCAAGTTCCTCAAAGTTGCTGCAAGGAGAACAAACAGTACCAATATCTGAGAAGTAGTTGGAGCAATAGCACGATTTAGCTGTAAAAGGAATGGCATTTCCTTATGTTCTCATCCCCCAGAAATGCAAGGGAAGATGGCACTGAGCTGGGAGAGTCTGATGGAACCTTGGATATTTGAACAGCACCAGCAGCAGGAGATGAAGCTTAATGTCTCATGTGCATGTATTTTTTTTCTTCTTATGGGTCACTGTAGCAAAACACCATAGTGTCTGCAGCGTGGACAGTGGTGTAGAGTACTCAGACCTTTCTGTGCTGGAAACTACTTGCTTGTTGACACACTGAAGTCAAATTTGGGTATTAATACATTAGTATTAATGTATTAATGGGTATTGATACGTTAGTATTGGGTATTAATACATTAGTATTAATGTATGGGTATTAATACAGAGGTATTACACATCTAAGTTTAATCTCAATTGTAATGTCATTGGAGTGGTATGAAACTGGCCATTACAAAAGGGACCAGAACACAAATATTCCAATATTCCAAAAGTGTGTCCTTGTGACCAAATGTAGAGTTGTTTTCTTTTCTTATACAAGATCAATGACTATGCAGTAGGCAAACAATTTCAGTGCAGGTAGGATCACAGGATAATTCAGATTTGAAAGCACCCTCATGAGGTTTCTAGTCCAACTTCCTACTCTAAGCAGGATCACAGAATCCCAGAATGGTGGGGGTTGGAAGGGACTTCAGGAGATCATCTAGTCCAACCCCCCTGAAAAACCCTACACCAGGTTGCACAGGATCAGCCATGAGATGAGACCAGGTTGCTCAGGTCTTTATCTAGATGGGCCTACACATCCTCTGGGCAACCCTGATTGTTCTCAAAGGAAAAAAAAAATCCCTTCCTTATAGCCAGTCTGAACTTCTCTTATTGCAGTTTATGCCTTGTCTTCCTGCCGTGCATTGCTGTGAAGTGCTTGGCCCTGTCTTCTCGATGACCTCTTTGCTCATCAATGGGGTGCTCTGCTGAGTGCCAGCTTCTGGTCACTTCTCCTCCACAGAAAGGAGGCCTAGACAGTGTTCTGGTATCTCAGATGGTGTAAAGGCAAGTAATGGATGTTAAATACAGCATTTCTTCTTCCAAAGTCTTTGTGTGTTGGCCTGCTCCCTTAGTTGCATCGCTCCTTTCAAAACATTTTTGTTTGTTTGTTTGTTTGTTTGTTTGTTCCACCCCAGACTGGTGTGTTTCCTACAGTTCAAGGACTCTGAGAGTTGGGAAGAGGGAACATTTTGCAATTATGCACAGTATAAAAGACCACTTCCCACTGAGGTTTTTTCAGTGTCCCATTTTCCACAGTTTATTCCCCATTCCCTTTAGGATCTGGCTTCTCGTCGTACTCAGCCGTAGTTATAACAACTTGGCTGTTTTCTTTTCAAATTTCTCATTTATCGTCAGACTTTGTGTAAGTGGTGGTACAAGCATGAGCCTGCTCTGCGTAGTCTCACCAGAGCTATGGGAGAAGAGGCATGAGCTCAGGTCCTAACCCTGCTGCCTGCTCACTCTCAGCCCCAACTCTTTCAGCCTGTCTTCATAGGATTGGTGCTCCAGCCCTCGGAATAGTCCCAGTGAGATCCAGTTTATTAGCTCTAATAATTTATATGTCTTACAGACTTAAACCTCCCTTCTTGCCCATTCCTGCAGAAGTCACTATACTAAATTCTCGAAATATTGTCTGAGTCTACACAGACATCAAGATCCATAATATGTCATTAAATCAGTAGTAATTCTGGAAGTATCTTATCACCCGAAGTCAGCTATTAATTGTAAGTAATAATATTCATTCTTATTAATTATGGCTATAGAATTATGTTGGACCTCTTCCATTTTTTAATGTTTTAGGCAGTGCTCCATGACACTTTGACCGACATTTAGAAAAATGGCCTGTATGTCTTTTTCCTCAGAGCAAATAAATTAATTTTTATGGAATGGAAGTGGAGGGTAGAACCGAATAAGCTCGTTGCAATGGAAATAGTCTTTCAAAACATTGGAAAAGCCACACACTCGCCATCCATAGCATGTGGTCTAATTTCCTGAACCTGTGAGAAGGGACATGAATTATTATATAGCTTACTGCTAATATATACTTACTTCTTCATGTGTGTAGAAGACAAGGGTGGAATATGTGAGTGAGTCAGGTCCAGAATTCCTCATTCTGTCTCTAACAAGTTCAAAACCAAAGTAGACACTGCAAATTACAAAAAGGCGTGCCAAGAAGTGAGCCAGAGCAACTTACGAGTAGTCTAGATGCTTCTAAATTGGACTGGACAAGAAGAAAAGTGACTTTTGCTAACAGATACCTTTCTAATTTCTCAATAGCTTTTATTTTGTTGTTTTTGTTTTTTTTTTTTTAATCTCGTCAGAAGCTTTTGAGTTACATTTTTCTTTTTTTTTCAGTGTGTATCAAAATGATCAATGTTGTAGCTTTGTGTAAGAACCATACTCATCCTCTGCTCCTCAGACACGGCAACCTCTCTCCAATATTCCCACACTGTTTTCACAACATTTCTGAATAAGTTTATTGAAGCTTGAAGTAGAGGTGGGGACAAAGAGAGCACAGTGAGTTGCTTGGTTTGTTGGGGTTTGTTTTTTTATTGTTTTGGTTTTGTTAAGCATCTCCCTGAATTTAAAACTCAGAAGGAATGTTGGCTCCTTTGAGGCAGCATCAGGGTGGGATCCTGCAAACATAAGTTCATTTGCCATCTAGGGAATGCAGTGCGTTCACAATTCATATTCAATTTACTGCCTTTACGTGAAAGGATTCTGGATTTCAAAGCCTGATGGTGGGGTGACATTGAATACAAGATTGTGTAGCACTTTATAGAACTTTTCTTTTATTAGCTCCTCTATAATCACATTAAGCTAGACTGAAAATTTGAACTAATTCTTTCCCTTGAGGCCCTTGGTAAAAATCTCTGAAATAGAATAAATACAATTCAATAATTATATTGATAAATAAAATGAAAGTCAACTAATTGTGTCATTCAGTCAGTTGCCTGCCTCTGTTGTTACTGCCTTTCTGCATCAGTGACTGCTAAACTTTTTCTGTCACACTTCAATAAATTTAATTGTGCAGAATAAATGAGCTAATTTTTGAAGTCACAGGCCCTGTTTGCAAGATAAGGATGGTGATTTATTGACCTCCTCTAACTCCGTAAGAGTGTCACCCTCCTTTTTACTGACAACCATAAGAAGGGGGTTTTGTCCCTCTTCACCCAGTGCCTTGCTAAATCCTACTTGGTATATGTACCTTTCCATCTCTTTATTTTTTTGAAGTCACATAATACACCAAAAAAAGATCAAAGATCTGTCCTTCAGCTGGTGGCTGTATAGACTATTCCAAGTGATTAGCAGAGCTGTGGGGGTTTTATTTTTCTTTTTAATGCTGTTTTCTTCTCATGGTCATTTCATTCTCTGGATTTTGGAAGGATTGCTGCTAAGGGGAAATACAAGAAAAGGGGCATAGATTAATAACTGTTTTTTCTGGAAACTCTGGAATAATCTCATTCAAGAATCATAAGATCATCCACCCTACCAGGATACACGCTCATTTCAGTGCTCATTCACATTGATAGTTTGACCATGAACACAGGAAAAAGGCAGATATTAGGCATTGGACATGCCTCCTGAAAAAAATTGCCTGCTTTTTAAACTTTTATTTTTGTTTCTTGGTTTTTGTGTTTAGATGCTGAGAAGGTGAGAAGGTATTGTCAATGGGTTTGTTAAACTGACATAAAATGGGAGGAGTGGATAGGCTGCACCCTTTCTTTCCCACCTTTGAGATTTACTATGATTGTGATTCAAGGGGTTTTTTTAGCAAAACATCTGTATGACAGCCACAACCACCCTTTTTTCATAGGGCTGGATCTTTTGCTCTTATTCTTTAAATTAAGCCATAAACCAACCTATATGCATATTAAAAGGGATTATTAGATACTGTGGTACAACTCTATCTCTGTTAGAGCAGACAAATCAGTTGTCATGCTGAGGCAATATGATCCCTGAATCAAAAATCTTGGTGTTCTGTTGAGTCAATAAAACTTTTAGAGAAAAATCAACACATCAACTATGTCAAAACATGGTCTCAAAGTTCTGCCTCCATGCCTCTGGCAAATTAATTCAATAAATGAGAAGGATGGGGACACATTCTTTGTATGACTAAATGGCTGCCTGCTGAGGTGCTTAGGGCTGTGCAAACCAAAGAGTTTTCCATCTCGGTGTATGCTGTGTTTGTTCTCCACAGTGAGACTGGCTCCACTCTTATCTGACTGTAATGCTAGGCAACATAGCAAGTCAAATATATAGGAGAGCTAGCCAGACTTTGACAGACTGGGCCTCCTAGAAGTGCGCAGCAGAAGATTTTTATGGAACCAGGATTTCAGCTGAGTACCTAGAACACAAACTGCGAGAAACCTTTTTCTCTTGTTTTAGTTGTTACATTGGACCTCTTTTTGCTGTTATTTTCTTCTAAATAAGACTTACGACCCCCTAAATATTTCCTGTCAGGTTGTTGGCTAGGTGAAATGCATCCTCAGGAACTGCAGCTGGAGGAATCTCAACATCCCACATACAGAGCAGTCCAAATTCCTGCCAAACTCTTCCCATGTCTTTAACTCAAACCGCTTTCACTCTTTGTGACTGATGCTTGTAGCTAAAGGCAGATCTAACCAAGGAAACCCTTCTGCATCGTGACTCTGCCTTTCTCCAAACAAAAACTCATGTCCAATTCAACAGCCTGCCCTGGGAGCTCCACATGAGCCTGACACACTTTGCATGAGGTGATAATTGCTGTTCCTCCTCGTTTTCACTGTGTAGTTAATGTTTGTTCCTTGATTTCTCTGGGTCGCTTAATTTAGACAATCTCAGGAGCCTGTCAACCTGCACCTGAGCAATTATATCGATTTTTGAAGAGTATGAAAGTAAATTAAACCTGAACAAGACTCACTCTTTTTTGAAGAAACCTTTGCCAACTTTAACAGGATAAAATTCCACCAGCATGTAAAGTTTTATTGGGCTGTAGTGAAATACTTTGGAGAAGGATTTCCAGTTCATAAAACACTTCCAAAAATGTTGATTAACCTTATGTTTTGTGGGCCATTATAATTTTTTTTTCTTTGCAAACCAAATTCTGATTGTTCTGCAGGTTCCTTGCACCAAGAACAAGAAGATAAAGTTCGTACTGAAGAGCTGGACCTTGTGAGAGGTACAGGAGACTTCTGAAAATGCTAAAGCCATGATTTCCACTGAAGGAGGACTGTGGGCTTCCTCTGAAAGCAAACCTTTACAATAAAAGTCATGCTCATATTCCTGTTCAGATTATTATTTTTTTTCTGCTGTGACTTTCGCCAGATCTTAAATTGTAAGTAGAGCAGTAAAATATATTTTCTATTTAATACAAATGGAACACATTCATGATGTGCTGTAAATCATAACGCAATTCTGCCCTTGATCCTTTTTCATTGGTCCTCTGGTTCTGTGGGTGTGACTGAGAGTTGTTGGTCTGATCAGGAAGTGTCTTGGCAAAATCTGACTCAGTTGTCAATTCCAGTCTGATTTACAGACCAGCTGAAGGGTACAAGCTTGGTGAAATATACAGTCTGTAGATGAAACCAAACTTAGGCAAATAAGGGCTCTTCATGAAAGCAAACGTGTCTTCCCTATTGCTGAATGTAGGAGCTGAACTGCCCAGGTGTGGAGATAAATCAGAACTGAGTACAGAGATGAGACTTCCTACTGACTGCTGGAATTTAGGTATCTTCCTAAAATAACCAGGCTTTTGGTTCATTCTGCTGAAGAAATGGAAGCTAGCCCCATTATTGAGGCAATGCATAGCCAAGGCCAGGGTTGAGATTTGAGATCTTTCTGTGTTCTTTGATGTTTAAAAACTAAGGTGACATTAACAAAACCATCCAACTCTATAATAATGGGGAGCTTGAGAGTGTGCTGAAGCCGGAGCGAAAACAGATGGAAGACAATGTCTGGAAACAGGAGCTATTCTGTGTCCGTGGATCGCTTGGATCCCTGTATTGCCAGACCTCTACCAGTCCCCAAGACAGACCTAACATGATTAGGTCAGATCATCCTCTACTTCACAAAATACACTTACTGCAAGACTTCTGTTGCCAGTTGGGATTTTTTTATTATTATTTTTTTTAATGTTGGAGTTTTGAGACTGCCTTGGAATATTTTATATAACATCAGCCACTGTGCAGATTTGTGTGTTGCACTGTAATTACTTAAATAGGGGATTTTATATGCTACAGCCAGTGATTCATGAACTGCCGGGTATCTGCAAAAACAGACTTTCATTGGGATTATGGGATGTAAAATGCCTTGAAGGTTTTTGCCTTTGATAGCAGACGTGCCATTGCATCCACACAGAGTTTGTCTAATAAATTGTATTAGTGCTTTCCAGCATCCTGATAACTCCTCTCCCCCAACTCCTTGCTATTCTGAAGTGTTTTGAAAGAAAACTGGTTCTCTGTGAATGATTGCTGTGGCAATCACTAAAGCATATGTTCAGCATGCTTGTCGTTGACCATGCAGTACAACAGAGATGAAAGTTGAAAAGGTTCTTCAGGAAGGACTTAATATTGTGATATTTGCAATTACATGTTTTCTAACTAGAAATAAGGGAGTTACGGAGGGTGTGGAGAAGAGACCACAGTTGGGTCTCACAGTTCTTAATGCCTCCAAGGTGATGCAGTCACTTATCTTCCATCAGTTTGGGATTATGGAGCTAAATCCCCTATCTGCTTTTGGAATAGTCTCAGCCACTGAAGCAAATGGAGCTACTGTTTGATTTAAAGCATTGCCTAACTTGGCCCGTCAAATTATGTCAAGCCCATGAGAAGGAGGATGTTCTGTCTTCATGAGAAGACAGCATGTTCATGCCTGTGTACCCCAGCGATGTGTTAGACTAGGAATCCTTGCAGACACAGGTAAGCCTAAAGCTTTTTCCTTCTATGAGATCCAGCGGGAACTAGTCAAGGGGAGTCATAAATATATGATAATGTCTTGCTGCCTGATAAAAAACCCTGATTCATCCAGGGCACAGTAGGTTTCTGACTGGTGAAATTTCCATGCTGACTTTTCTGTCAGCCCATTTCTACATGTCTGCAGGTTTCGTGCCATAAAGACAGAAACAGAGTTGCCTCGTAGTTGCTTGTGAGTTTTAGTTTTAGCAGGAACAATATTTCAGGCATGCTGATGCCTGTTTTTATGTTGGTATCCACATGGCTGCATTTTTCTTTCCAGGGGTTGGGAAAAATCCTTTTCTTAGTCATATGTCTCTCAGATCTGGAGCTGTGCAGATAAAAACAAAGCAAAACAAAAAAAGTTACTGCTGCTAACTTCCTTCTGAAGTCGTCACAGCTTAGTAAGGAAGTTCAATAGCAAGTACAGATCAGGGTAAGTAAAAGTATGGTGTATATTTAGTGCCCATGAGATTCTTCACTGACTTCTATTCCTGTGTATAACGGTCATGTCAGCCATTACCAGAAGTTCCAGACAAACTTCAGGAAAAACTTCTTTCCTGTGAGGGTGCCGGAGCCCTGGGACAGGCTGCCCAGAGAGGGTGTGGAGTCTCCATCTCTGGAGATGTTCAAACCCACCTGGACACTTTCCTGTGCAACCTGGTGTAGGGA
>NW_010329740.1:22019-23507 GCF_000700745.2 Antrostomus carolinensis
TTCTGTGATTAGCAGCAAGAAAATCCAAGGCTTCCCAATCTCCACCCTTGTTCACTTCTGGCTGTGCCTGTTTCAAGCTGCCTAGTGTGCAGCAGGTTGCTCACTGTTTAAGAACAAAACTCATGATAAATATGAAGGCAGCGAGCAGCGTGTGGCTGTGTGTGTCCTGTGTACATACAGACAGGGCTCTGTGTTCTTGGGTGAAATCTCCTGCAGAGGTTCTTTTGGGGTTAGGTGCTTTGCTGAAATCTCCTGTTCTGCAGAGGTTCTTTTGGGGTTAGGTGCTTTGTAAAGGTTTGGTTTTATTTTTTCAAGCCCTGCATGCATCCACTCTCGCTATTCACAGCTCTATTTTACAGCCCTTGGCCATGCAAAGTGATGCTCCCAAAACAGGGCATTGCAGGACAACTCATCCCAGCAAAGCTGCAGGTAGAGCAGAACTCACTGCCACTGGTTTCCATATGTTCCTCTCTATAGGGGCCTGACTGAACCTCGACCTGAGGAGGAAGCAGAATGGAAACTTAATGGAGAAGCAAGTCTTGCCCCCAGGTATGTGAAACAGCTTTTGTTCTAGTTCTTTCTGGTTTTAGCATGTTTCTGTTCTGGGGTGTGTGTGTGTGTGTACAACACATTCAGCCCTTGCTCTGCCTCAGTCCACAAAAACATCTCCTAGTGCTCAACCTTAATTTGCAGCCCTTCAGAAGAACCTTCCCCTATTTCCTCCTCCTCTTCTTTTTTTTTTTTTCTTTCTTTTTGTTCCCCCCTTTCTTTTTGTTTTAAGTTAGTTCACATTGATTAGTCATGTTATAAATGTTTAGGGCTGGGATTGTGAAACCTTTACTGGCAAGAATTTTTCCCCTGGAGTCAAGGACACTACTCATTAGCATGACTACTTGCCAGCATGAGGGAGGGATTCACAATCTGGACGTTTGCAGTTTTAAAAATATGTCTCTATTTAGCTGATTTGAGCAGCTGAACAGGGCTGGTTATGGAAATCAGACTAACAGGCTGTCACACTTGGGTGTTTTACTTCAGAACTCATCTATGGTGAAATAATGTATTTTTACATAGCACATTTAAACAGTATTTCAGTTGTCTGATTGGTGTCTTCAGTCTCACTTACAAGCATTGTGTGTGATACCCTCTCAGCATAAACCAAACCATACCCTTTGTTGTTAAATCCCCCCCCACCCTTCTTAGGTTACACACGGTGTAAAAATGTGTGTGGGTCAGTATTGCCAGGAAAGCCATTATGGGCCAGTGACACAAGTCTCTTTCCTGAAGGACACCTGGTTTTGAGCCCAGTGGGTGGAGGGGGTGGAAGGGAGGTGCTGGGTAAGGTTTCATCTGTGGGACATGGAGGTGGCATGTCTGTACCTCTTTGTTTCTGCTTGCAGGAAACAAAACTCCAAGAAAAGAAGTCTGGCTAGATAGAAACCCCTGTGTTTTTATATTACACGTGTTCCCTACTGTGAGTCAGGCACTACC
>NW_010329740.1:23552-28010 GCF_000700745.2 Antrostomus carolinensis
TGAAACCATTCTGCCTCTGCTCTGCATGGCTAACAGCAGCAGTGACCTTCAGGCTTGCCACATAAAACTGATGTGGGGATCATCCCAATGAAAAATTCAAAATAATGCTATTTTTCCCTTTCCCCTGCGCTCAGCCACCCCACTCAGCTGGGTTTCCTCCTCCACATGCAGCCTGGCCACCCGGCCTGGGTGCTGGAGCTCTGGAGTTCCCTCCTCTGCATCTCCCTCCACCTTGCATGAAGCTGACAGGGGGATTTTTCACCTCCTCACTTTCCTTTTTTTCCTCTTTGATTAACTTTGGACCAGATGGCCAGTCCCCAATCTCTCAGCATGCATTTGACTGACAGGAGCCTTTGATAAACCTCATAAGAATGAAGTCATCTTCAGGTCACCTCCTCTGCCTGGCCTTTAGCATCCCACACATACCACCATTATCTGCTGAATAGGAGACAAAGGAAATTAGCTCCAATTCCCTATCATCCCCATTATTTCCACACTGATTTAAACAATGAGGCAATGAGATGCCCTTCACTTTCCTTGGAAAGGTACAAATGTCAGCTGTTAAGAAATGCAAACAAGAGGGCTCCCCTGTTAATGGATGGGCTTCTTTGTAAAGCCCTGAAGTGGTAAAGTGGATTTATTCACCGCTGGCCTGGAAAATGCTTAACACACTTCTAAACAAATTCTTTAACCTCTTTTATTTTATGCACAGTGCAGAGGGCTTAAGAAGCCTCATTGTTTTGCCCTGGATATATATATAATGAGGTGATATACCACTCTGTTGTTTTGTTGTGGTTTTTTTCCATGTGCAGTTATCAGAGCTTCATTTGAGACAGTCCTGAACTGAAATCTTGGAATCCAAATTCCTTGATACACAAAAAAAGGTTTAGCTGTGTATGAATCCAAGTACTGAGATGTAAGAGACTACTTCCAAGTTCAAGTGAGGAAAGAAATGTGGATGCTCTGGACAGAGGACACAAGAGCATGAATCAGAACAGTCTCTCCAGAGATTTGTAAGTAGTTACCTCATATCCACTTGGCTATTAACCTTTTATCTGAGAAGAGAAATAACATTACACCATAAGAAGCGTTGCCTCAGGAGTATTTTAAGCCAGGCATGCTAGAAAATATCTTTAAAAATATTTATTTTGATGAGATTTCTTTCCCAAGATTGTGGTCTTCCACTTGAGTTGATTTGACTGGCAGTTAATTCTGTTTTTTTGGCAACTGAAAGTATCTGAATGTTTGGGCGCTTGCATGAAACTGTTCTCCAGATCACTGGCACACCCACATACATTGCAGGAGATTAAAACAGCAATGATCTCCAAATTAACTCTTGGGAAAACTGGTCCATAAACTGTGCTTTGCATTAAAATATAACTTTGCTTTTCTTCTTTGCTTACTGGTCTCTCCTTAGTAAAGCAGCCGGGATCTTTCTTCCCAAACAGGGCTTGCTACAGAGTCACCTTCTGTACAGAACAGTTGAAAAGCACAATACAAGGATGTGTCTATTTATTCCACAGAACGAGGATCAGAATGAGAGCTAGAAACTGTGAGCTGTATTCCTGTTGCCTGCTATGAAACATGGGAACAATGACAGCTTGTCAGGTCAAGAGACCGGTGAACAATTCCGACCCGTTATGCCAAGTTGCCAGACCTTGGCTTCCTGTGCAGCCAGCAGGAAAAAGGGAAAAAAGTCATCTTGGTAGCCCAGGGAGGCACACATAAAAGTCAGTCCTGCTGACTTGATGTGCTGTGACTGCTGCTGACAAAACGTAGGAGTCCGAATCACTCCTTGCTTACTGACCTTAGATGCCGTTGTCATTGCCTCTTACATTGGGCAGCCTGGACGTGGCCCTAGAAGTGATGGTCTGTGAAGTCCCTTCTGTTGTTTGAGAGTCCTGGGCAGTGTTTGCCAAATCCCATTAGGCACTGATGAAGGCTGGTCTTTTTCCTGACGGTGTATCACAGGTACATGCACTTCACCAGTGGCAGAGAGAATTCAGATGCTGATCTAGGCTGATTGGTGCTTCTGGGCACACCTGGGTAGCCTCCACCATGAACTTTGTGTCTAGAGGCTGTTGAGAGAACTGGAGCGTAAGAGGACATCCAGGTTTTAAATAAAGACACTCTCCATATGAATTCAAACATACTCTTGCTGCTGGAGGAGGACGTTAATATTGAAGTCAGGTAGCATCTTTCCTTTTTTTTTTTTTTTGCTTTGGGAGAGGCTTTTTTGTGGCTTCCCATACTAATGTAAGAAGATCCATATTGTGGCACTGCAGTAAAGGATTCCCATTCAAAGCTGGGCATATAAACTCAACAGAAGTCCAGTAGTTGAGAAAGGGCTTAAGAAAAGGAAGTTAAGCCTAATTAATGAAAATATTCATTCTTCAACCATTCCTATGAAAATAAAAAGAAATGTTTTGCTTATTTTGTCTTTCCAGCTGAAAAGCTTCCAATGTGGCCTGCACCATTAAAGGACTCCAGCTGCTTTGCAGTTATACCTCGTTCCTCTTTCCTCTGTATTCCATCTTACAGTGGTGAATCTTCAATCACCAGAATTTAGTTGGTGCTGACAATGAAGGATAGTCTTCTGAACCTGTAACTCATGTTACTTCTTGAAGTATTTGACTAGCTAACACGAAAGGGCAGATGCTTGCTTCCATTTATCAAGTCTCCCCTTTTCCATGCTGGTGATTCTGTCTTGATTATGACTGACTTTGTCACCAAGCTGACTTTTTTCACAGAATCCCAGAATGGTTTGGGTTGGAAGGGACCTCAAAGCTCATCCAGTTCCAACCCCCCTGCCATCAGCAGGGACACCTTCCACTAGACCAGGTTGCTCAAAGCCTCATCCAACCTGCCCTTCAACACTTCCAGGGAGGAGCAGCCACAGCTTCTCTGGCCAACCTGGGACACTGTCTCACCACCCTCACACCAAAGAATTTCTTCATCATATCTCCATCTCCCCTCTTCCAGTTTAAAGCCATTAAAAGGGCCATTTTCTGACCCCTTGACATCAAGCCAGTCAACTGACTGAAGATAGGCCCTAGTTTTAGCTAGCTAGAACATGGGGATTTACAGGATTTACAGGAACAGATGGCTTCTGCTGCTGTGCCTTGGTAGTATTTTTACGACATCTGAAGGCACCTTTGCACTGGTAAGGGTGGGAAGCTCAGCACAATTCCATGCGTCCTGCTGCATGTTTTCTGATTGAAATCTGGAGGAGGAATTGAGCTTCTGGCAGCAGTTAGGAGTTTGGCAGCCATAAAACTTCTTTTAAAAGTCCTGCTGTGTCAGGGTGCAGATCAAGGTGCAAAAACATTCCTCTGAAGAGCTTATTTTCCTTAGATAGGGAGGTGTGGGTTGTGTGGAGCTAACCTGTGGCAGGGATCGAAAGCTATCTGCAGTGCTAAATATTTTTTTTAAGCATAGTTTTCTCCCACAATCTGTTTTTCACATGCAGCCTGTCACTACTTGAGGTGTTTGGCTGTCCATCTCTGCAGATAAATGGACACACCGGAAAGATGGACACATATAGAGGCACCAACACGCTTTGAATTAGGTCACTTTACAGTAGATAGTCAAGTCAGTCAGAAGAAGGAAGAACATAACAAAAACTCTAATCTCCAGGTTTTGATTTTATTTTTTCTAAGCAGAAGTATCAGCTGTCTGCAATTCAAAGTGAGAGGTTGAGGGTGGGGGGTTTTATACTTCCCATTTTGCTTTAAGAAGGTCACAGTGAAAGCTTGTGATTGAATATTTTGCATGGAACTGCCTATGACAAAGACAAAGACGAGGGGTTTGTCAGAGCGTTGTGAAAAGAGAGGGGGAGAAAGAGAGAGAAAGATCTGTGTTAGATTTTGAAGGTATATTTGAAAGAATTAAATTTAAAAAAAAAATGCTTTCAAATCCTCAGGGACTTTCCAATTTATCAAGAAAGACACATTCTTCCTAATGAAAGGTTACTGACCTTCATGAATGTGACAGTTCAATTACAGCCCATTCATATGCAGAGCAGCCGTTGATAAAGGATTTAGGAAATGTGACTAGCATAGCAAAAAAAAAAAAAAAGGGGGGGGGGGGGGGGGATGTCTTGAAAATTATTTTTTATTGTGGAACAAGAAATATAAATAAGATTCAGTCAGGTAGTAGAACCTTTTCTTCTCTGGCCCAGCAACCCATTAGATTTGCTTCAGTGAATACATTGACTTTTCCCTCTTCTTTTTCTACTAATATTTCTGTCTTTTTAATCCTCTGAACTACTAAACCTAACAAATCATAAAGCCCTTGGGGTGCTGAGATGCAGGGTTTCAAACATTTTTTCCCCTCTGACTGGCAGAGAAAGCTGGAATGTGTCCTAATGTTATTTTAAGTGCTTGACTAGTATTTAAACTCTTAAATGGATGGAAAGTTAAAGCACCAGCAAATGCACATGCACATACATGTACCACC
>NW_010329740.1:28058-38055 GCF_000700745.2 Antrostomus carolinensis
CCTTCTCCTCCCCCTGTTTCCCCCACACACCGAGCTTGGCCTCTCCAAGGCTGTTAATAGCCAAAGCAGATATTGGCTAGACTCTCTGGAGCCAGCCTTCAGCCAACGGAGGGTGACACCTGTGAGCTGATGTTTGTTGAACTCCTCCAGGTGTATGAAAGATGCTTAAATTGACATAAGGCAGGAGCTGTAAAAACAGGCAAGTGTGTCACTCGTACATAGAGCTTCCCTGGAAGATCCCAAGGCCAAGTTGTTGGAAAACAACTAGAAAGAAAGAAAGAAAAAAAAAGTTTTGCTTGCTTTGAAATAATTCCAGATTATCTGTTTATCTATCTGTGCACACACACACTCCAGGCCTGGAGTGTGCACCTGAAGTAGGTACAGAAGATAATATGGGGTGTATGGGCCTATATATGCACATACAAACCTATCTTGTGTTGTAAGGTGTTTGTGGGCTGAGCAGTTGTGGAGTTAGATGGTGACAGTCCTTTGCATAGTGGAAGCTCTCTGAGGTGCTCCCAGATGGAGCAGCTGTGGTGAAGCTTAGTGCTCACCTATATTCATGGTAGGTCATGGTGGTATGGAAAACATTGTCTTCTAGGGAGCAGCAGAAAGATTTTGACTTTAAGCAAGTGCTCAAATCCAAGTGCAATCAGATAAGGGTGTGAAGAAGTGCTAGAACTGTCTGTGGAAGTCAGAGCCAAAAGATATGTCCTTGACCTCCACTCAGGATCTGGTGTGCATATTTCTGAGAAATGAGAAGCTCGGTTAATTTGCGCTACCTCCACCCCCAGATACAGGGCTGAAATTTTCCACCCTGTTCAACTACAGGGACTGAGACTGTGAGATCTCTGTTCTTCCCAGCAGAGGAACTGTGGGGAGAAGAGGGCACTGCAGGTTATTTTTTTACTCCTGGTATGGCCGATTATGGTTTCAGGGAAACCAGAACCACTTTCAGTACTTCAGGTTGCTGTACTACGTGTCTCTCTTCCCTGCATCGTTACCTTCTCTGAGTAAATTTTAAGACCTGGTGGATATTTTGAGCACCTTGCTTACTAGCTGCTGAAATTTGTATGCATTCTCTAGAAAGTCCTGAGGGGCCTATTCTTGAGGTCATGAGGTTTTTCATAGGATCATAGAATGGGTTGTTTTGGGCAGGACCTTTAAAGGCCCCCCCTGCAGTGAGCAGGGACATCTTCAACCACATCAGGTTGCTCAGAACCATGTCCAACCTGACCTTGAATGTTTCCAGGGATGGGACATCTACCACTTCATCAGTAATCACCCATTGGTACCGACGGCTTTGCAGACCTCAGCCTCTCTTGGCTCATGGAGAGATCATTGTAGAGGAAAGAACACTTTCTTGTCCTTAGTCTAATTTTAGATCAAGGGCTGGCATGGAATTGGCTTTGGCAGCATTGAGTGATAATGTCTCATAGTGATGTATACGGATAAAGTAATCAATCTGTCTTTATTGGTTCTTTCAGATGACTTTGAAATGCATAACTGTGAGGTATTGAATTATGGAAATCATGGTAGAAATTACCGGGATCCCTTTGGAATGGTCACATTCTCACTTCTCTTTTAAGTTCATCTGATCAAAGGGATTTTTAAGGCAGAACGCTTTGTTCTCCCTTTTGTTCATCGTGTACCTGAGACTTTCAAGAGGGTGTTAGGAGGCCCCAAGAGAAATGAATCCAATACATTCCTGCAAGATCTGTTCCCAAGAAATCTGTTGATGCGGTGTAGCAGCCAATCCAGTGTCTGTTTTGGACACCCTGAGATTTTTTATTCACTTCTTGCTTTTCCTGGTAGTTTGCTGCCCAGGATGCACTAGAATCTCTGGGCAGGCTCTAACGAACAGATGACCATGTCCCCTGTCATAGCTTTTAGCTGTCTTGTAGCACGACAAGATTAGAATCAAGACCGTTTGAACGGTGGAGAGGAGCTTCCTTGTAGTATGTTCATCACTTACTTCTAATGTTGAAAAGAAAAACAAGATAAAGGGATTGAAGCTGTTGACACTTTTAAGGCCAGAAAACCTCTCTGGAGTCTGGCTGTGCAGTTGTATTTATTGTAGGTAGGGTCCCAATCCAGCAGGACAGTTAAACACTGAAGCTGGAACCTCATTTTATCTGTACTGAGGACTGAATCAGTTCTATTTAAAATAGAGAGCGTACAAGAACTAATCCAAATACATTCTATAAAATTCCTGGTGTTGTTCCTCAAATATGTTTTCTGTGACCTGCTGTAGTCTGTTTGGACTATGACATGATATAAAGGGTTTACTGGAATTCATCTGGGGTAACTTTTCAGCAGTGTTTTGTCTTTCCCTCTTGTAGATAATGTGTGCCATCTAGGCTTTTTTTTTTCTTTTTTTTTTCTTTCCTTTTTTTTTTTTTTTTCTCCTCCTGAGACCCAAAAAACATGGTTATAAAACATTCGGCACAGAAAAATCTTTATTGTCTTTTGAAATTAGGCTTACTTTTCACCACTATTAAAGTGTATTTAATTTACTTCCAATGGCCAGCAGACAATTTGATCGACTCTAATTTTTAGATACCTTCGTTTTGATGACAGATTTTAATATTGAAATTCAATTAAAAGCTGAATGAATGCAGAAGAGTAAGAAGAATTATCAGTACCAGCATCATGAAAACATTTCTGATCGCATTTGCTTTTGGTTGAAAAAAATAAAAATAAAAATACAGTCTTTGTTTTCTGCTTACATTTAATTGGCAGGGTTCCTTTAAAGTTTGCTCTTGGCCCTGAGACTTGAGAGTGCAGTCAGGCATGTGTCCTAATAGGCAAACTGCATAACCTCGCCAGCTGAAAGAAAGCTCACGGGCTTCGAGGGGTTTGTTCGCCAGGGGAAAAAACAAAGTCCTCTGCAGCTCAAACTAGGATGAACCTTCCATACTGCACGCCTTGCTGGTTGATTACAAACGTGGTCATCCTGAAAGGCAAAGCACCGAAGGACTGAGAAGAAGGCACAGACAGAGATGGTTTGATGTAGCGTATTTTTACCTAACAGCCCCTTTCAGGATGAGGACTTTGTCTGCAGTCAGCCCAAGTAGGGTTGGTGACTCCTGTTAGCTTTGCTGGTTGAGGCAGGTTCTCCTCAATCGGTTCACGTGGAAACCAGACTGCACCTGAGCAAACATTGGAAGGTGGGGAAGGAATTGCTTTCATTTTGCAACCACAAAAGTTAAGAGTGACTTATGCATGTTCCAGTAGGGAAAACTTTCTCTCATGGCCGATTGTTTGATAAGATATGGCAGAAATTAGTTTTCGTGGGGTTAGTAAACTTGAATTACTGTAGGGCTGACCCCCTTCTAGCTGGATTTAGAGGTGTATCCGGAGGAAACAATATTAATTAAGTTCCTTTTCGAAGTAGATGTGATGCAGTACCAGTGTGTCCTAGCAGTCTTCTTTTCACTTAGGCAGAAGATTTCAATATGGGCATAAATTATGTAGGTGCTGCTCATTAAAACTGTGGAGAAGGAGATAAAAGGCACAGCGAATTGTCTGTCTTACTATTAACTGTCTGGCCTAGAGTATACTCGACATATTAGGGTAGAGACCAGTCTGTCTAGTTCTCACAACATATTGATAGTAAGAACTGGATCCAGACAGGCAATGTTGGCTCATATCCAGAAAACGTTACAACTATAGGGGTATATATCAAACTTGAAGTATTTAAACAGACCCCAACTCTGGTGTATCAAAGGGTCTAGAAAACGCGTTTCTTCAAAAGAGCCTTTTCTGCTTTTGAAAAAAAGCAAGAAAAATAGTAACAGGCCAGATATATGACAAAATCTGGGCCTCAGTCCAGGAAAAGCACAAGTTTCCAAGATCCTCACATTTTTACATTATGGCCTATATTGAGGTCAATCCTTTTTAAGGTGCAGACTTTTCTTCTGGGTACTTGAAGAGGAAACAATGTGGGTTCGTTTCCTTTTCGTTTCTTTATGATGCGTAAAGGAATCCTGTGATATTTGTTTTTTAAAAGGTTATAGCTTCTTTTTTATTACTCGCTTCTATTCTTGTCTTGTCTTCTGGTTTGCAATGAGTCTTGCTGGTGCTCTTAGGGCTCAGGATTGTAGATCCCTCCTTGAAGAGGAAGGATACTGAAACTTTAACAGACTTTCTTTAACATGCTTTTTAGTAATCAAAAAAATAGCCTAAGAAAGCTTGAAACTTTGGAGTCTTTTTTCATTTAAAACAGGTTTTGCTTTCATTGCATCTCATTACCCTACCAGCTTTCCAGTCCTCCAGAGTCTCACTTATAGCAATGAGATTTAAAAAAGCATGAATTGCTGCTGTCTGAAAATAAGGCACTGGGGAAAAAAAATCTCAAAAATAATATTAATAAAGAAAAAGAGATGAAAAAGTATCTTATCCTTGTGTATGCACTAGGGATGGCCCTAAAGATTTTTGTAGGATAAAGACAAATCCCCTCAGTGGGTTCAGCACTTCATCTCTTCTGACCACAGTAAGGGAGGGCGTGTAACCAGGGCATCACTCTGCTCCAGGTACCATCCCCTTGGAGAGCAAACTGGCATCGGCACAGATCAGTAATCCAAGGCTGCTTTCCCATCCCTCTCTTGGGTTCCTTTGAGGACAGTGCTGGGGTGACTGCAGATCAGGACTGTGTTCAGTTGGTCCTGCCCTGCTGGTTCGTACCAGGTGAGTTGTAGCAGATGTATTATCTGTTACTGTCTGCCCTTGGCTTTGCTGTGTGGACACTGATGAAAATCCTCTCCACTCATCCTCCTTCCTCCTGCAGTTACTGCCATGTACCCATTCTTTTTAATGCTGTATGTGGATACATGCAAATGTCATTACTAAGATGCTTTGTTTGGGTTTTTCTTAGTTTCTACTTGCCTTTGAATGTAAAAGAACCCGGGGGATCTCATACTGAGGCACGTGCTGACCATACAGTGGTGCTATTATGAAAAGAGAGGTAAGAGAGAGGTACTTCTTACAAGGGCAGGTAGTGGCAGAACAAGGGGTGATGGCTTTAAACTGGAAGAGGGGAGGTTTAGATGAGATATTAGGAAGAAATTCTTTCCTGTGAGGGTGGTGAGACACTGGCAGAGGTTGCCCAGAGAAGCTTTGTCTGCACACAGATACTGTTTGAACATTTGCATGTATTGACAGTCTGACAGATGGAGAAAACACTAGACCTATCATGTATGTGCTGTGCAGATGCTTGTGTGTCCATCCTGAGCTCATCCAACCTGCTGTCTGTGCGGGCTGGCTGTTGGCTCAGTGCAGTTATGTTGGCCTGACTTGGCATGGGAAGCGCTGAGCTGTGCTCCTTGGTGTCTCCAGCATAGCTGGACGTCCGCAGCTTAGTGAGAAGCATGTTACTGCTCTTGCTTGAACTTGTCTGTGGGGCAGCCAGCAAGCCTGGGCAAATTTCATAATGCTTCTTTGCAGTTAGATTTCTGGACAGACAAAAGAGGACATGTCTGGTGAGACTAGGTCCTAGAGTAGCCTTAGTAATCTCTCAGTTCTTGGCCTCCTGTCTGCCACTTTAATTCACTGTTTAGGGAGTCTTCTCCTATGGAATTCTGGGGTGCCACACAACTGGTCTGCCTTTGCTCCATGCATCTCCTCTCCTGCAAGGAAGGCCAAAGCTAGTAGAAAATTGATTGTCTCGTAATCCCCTGTGACTGGAGTAGCCCTGCAACATTGCTAGAGACACCGTGATTTATAGTGAAAGCTGAAGTGGTGCAGAAGAGTCAGTCCTTACGTTTCAGTCCTGGGCACTTTCCAGGGGGGAACTCTCTGCATTTCCACAGAGACCTTGTCCTTTCTGTGTTGTTGTCTGGCCTGTTCTTGAATTAAGTGACAGCCACTAACCTCAGTGTTTCATACTGAGAAACCTAGAAAGTCCATGCCTTCTACTTCTGCCTCATATAAAAGCTTGCTTCATATACAATGAAAGATAAGTGCTTTATTTTTTTTTCTGCTAAAGAATGTGTGGGTAGGAAGACATCCAATCTGTCAAACTCTTCATGACTAATAAATATTAACTGCTTCAAGTCTTCTAATTATCTCAATTTTTTTAAAGTCTGTGGCTAACTACTTAAATATTTAACCATCTGCCAAAAAGCACTCTTGGAGTTCTACAACATACAGGCAAGTGTGGCTGAAAAATGGAAACTTTTAATACGGCATCTAGATGAATATTTTTTTTTGCTTAAGTTGGTAAAGATAGTGTGTTAAATTTTGTTAGAGTCTCCCCATAATGACACTCCCAGTCTCCTCTAAACAGTCTTCCATTTGAACAAGCCTGAAGATCAAATTAACACCGAAAGGTTGAAAAGCTCCCTGTGTTAGGGTATGGAACAGTAAGTTAACCCATGTTGAACACAATGGAGTTAGCCACAGGATGTGCCCGTCGCCTCTTCTGTGTGATGCAATAACTAAACACAGTAGGATGCATGCAGAACAAGAATAATGATACTCATTTCCAATTCCAGCTTAGCAAAGCAGATGTGGCCCAGCTGGGCTCCCAACTCATGATCTTCTCACTTTCACTTTCTTTTGCATTCTTTGCTTCTCTTGATCTGCCAGTGTCTGTAAGACCGATGCCCTGGGGGGGGAAAAAGGTAGAGAGAGAGAGAGAGAGACTTTGAAATCCCAGGCAGCAAGCAGGAACAATCCAGACAGCAGGTGATATTTCAAAGCTTCAGGTCAAGATGAGTCATCAAGCCCTGAGGCCTTATATCTCTTCAGATCCCCAGAAGTCTTCTGAATTACAGAAGCTTACTGACCTCTTTAAAGGTAGTAATGAATAATCAATACTATATTTGATCCTTTGCATGACAGTGTTCCAACAAATGTCACTAGATCTTTTGAAAGGAAGAATAACATTTTGATCTTGTGTTGTAAAATTGCCATGCTCAAGACTACCTCCTGGCTCATACGCTTAATTATGTAATGACATCCAGCTGGACTACAAAGGACTCTTGCAGAAAGCCGGGCTCCTCTGAGAATAAAGTGTCTGATAGGAAATGTTTAGACTCTGAGATCCTCTGACAAAAAATGATGTTTCTGAGGAGGATCATATGTCTTATCATTTTATGGTGTTCTGCTTAGGACAGAGCAACCAAGACAAGCCCATTCTCAATACAAAAGACACCAATTTTTTTGGAAGACAGAGCAGACTCTAGGTCCAGTTTTACCAACACGTGAAACGTGTTGAAAGAAATGCAAAAGCAAATGCCATTCAGTGAGATCTTCCAAAAGGCTATAGAAGTGACCTATGTAAGGTCAAACTTACTTCCCTCCTTTCCTCTTGTTCCTCCTTTCCCACCAATTATACTTTCCCTCCATTGTTATATTAGAACGTCTTGTGAGATGCCAAGGGTGAGTGACATCAGCTGGAGCTGTCCCCTCGCTAGTCAAAGTAAAAATGTCTTTTGACTATGGAGTAAACTGTGTTGTGTTACAGATGTCTGAGCACATGTGGACTTAAGAAACTGCTGTCCAACCAAGGCCAGGGGCCCTGCTGAATTCAGGAAGAAGTCTACCTCCTTTCAAGATGTAGGGGTAGTATTTCATTTCTTTTTTTCTTTTTTTTTTCCTCTCTCTTTCATTTTTTTATTTATTCATTTTCTTTGTGAAAGCACCAAAATGCTTCTTTTATAAGTTAGGATCCTGGGATGCTTGCCATATTGGCTAATGTTTCAGTCTGAATTACATGTGGGACTCGCACGTCTGTCTTGTCTTCTAGATTGGGATATGTACATCTTTGTTGGTTTATATAACTGTTGTCTTTTGTACATAATGAAGTGGTAAGAGAAACAGTATGATCAGCCTTGGGTCTGAAGCTTGAGACTATAATATTGCCACTAAGAGTGCACCAAGGGCATATTATAACACAAAACCTGTAGTATTGGCCCTGACACGGACTTCATGCCAGTAACAAAGACCATTAGTGGAGCTCTGACTCTGGTTTTGTGTTGTATTTATGGCTGAAAGCTCTTCATTCAGTGAAGAGGCAGAGCTGCTTTGCTTCCCATCGGTTTTTGTTTGGCTGAGGACAAGGATTGAACGATGCTTCACAAGCAGTGACTTCTCAGGTTCTCTGGATGAAGTGTCTCACTTTTCTTATCTTTAATGTGAGTAATGATTCTGTGCTCTGTTTATGAGAAACAACAATTACTTGCAGGTAAGTAGAGATTTTCTTTATTTTCTATTCATTGCGCTCGGCACTGACTAGGTGAAAATGAGAATGTATTGTTATGACTCTTGTAGATATTCCCACATTGAAACTGAGAGAGAAAAGTCTTTTAAGGTGATCAGACACCTACCATTTTCTTAAGTCTTAGGGATGGAAGGGCTGTCACCAACTCTTGACAGACTCCTGTTAAATCAAGTTTCAAGCACGCTCTGCTCTCCCAGTCCCACCCCTCCTTTAAGTGAAGTTTGCATCCATATTGCTATTAGAAGCAAATATGTATGGAGAGATGTGATACAGGATAAGAAGCTACAGCGCAGGAACAAGTCCTGATGTTGGACCAAAGCTCCTTGAGTGGAGTTGGTGGGGATGTGTATGATGACATCACTGAGCTTCCATTCTGGCTCTGTTAGCTGGAATCTGTTTGTCCTTTTCAGCCCCTGTTCAAAGACAAAGGCTCCATGGCTATTACCACTCTTCGCTGACTGTGCTGTCATCTAAGCTTCCCTTTAACCTCGCTCTTTTCAGTCACTTGATTCCAAAGCTATCCTTTCCCTCTATACAAACCAAAGTCAGGTAATTTTCTGTGAGTATCCCAGTTCAGTGGGATCTTCCAAAAGGCCATCTTCTGGAAGGATAGGTATGGAAGAAGAAAAGATCATAATCATAGAAACAGAATTATGACAGAAGAAGAAGGAAATGTGGAAGACATCTAGTATCTAAGCTGTAACACTTCCTAATCAAGTGTTAGTTTTCTCCTATTTCTGAATATACTACTTTTTTTGCTTTCCAGTAAATTCTCCTAGTCACTGTTAGGCTTTGCATGTGCATATATATATGTGTGTGTATTTGTCTGGGTGTCTATATATATTAGTGTGTGTATATAGGTAAATGCCACAGTTTGCTTTAAAGTGAATTTATAGTAGTTGTTGGCAGCTGGAGCAATAAAAGGAAGGAAATGAATATAAAAAGGAACGGAGTTCCTAATGGTTGTACAAGGCAACAATAAAGGAGCTTGCATTGTCTTTCTATTTTACAGAAAAGTCCATGACTGTGCATCTAATAAACTCATGAAAGCTGGGACACCAAAGTGGTGGGACACATTGACAATGAATGCAGCCTTCTTTCAACTGGTGATGGATTTTCTGTAGATGGCATCAGTAGGAGCAGCAGAAATGAGATGCAGTGTATTCCTCCCCTGTAAGAGAGCTGCAGCTTTTGACTTCTGTGCCTGGAATTTTTTACTCTCTTTTACTTGCTTTGCTAGTCTGGTGATGCTGTCAACTTCACGAGAGCTTTTGTTTAGGATTGTTTAACCCCTCTCTCTCCGTTTTCCCTCCACAAACTCCTAGTATTTCCTTTCATGTTTTGGTTGAGTGTAAATGAAACTTTCTGACTGCCAAAAGCAAACCTAAAAATAATCATAACCGAATCAAAACTTCATTTAAATGTTTAACAAGAACTCTGATCTAACCTCAGCTCACTCATACCCTCTGGGGTTGTCAGCTTAGTAGCAGTGTGCTAGTTTTCCTGCATGTGGCAACCACAGTGACAGCAGCTCTGTAGGGACACACCCAGGAAGGTTTAAATTAGTTGAAATGCTGGTGGTGGTTAAGTTTTGGCACCGCAGTATTTGGCACACATTAATTAGCTGTACCTTTCCATATAGGTTTGCTGAGCTCTGTGTGGACACAACTACTGGTGGTTCACAAATAGTTTTTAAGTGTAGTCTGGGGTATGTAATAACCTGCAGTACACAGCAGCCATCATACAGAATCACAGAATCCCAGACTGGTGGGG
>NW_010329741.1:0-7731 GCF_000700745.2 Antrostomus carolinensis
TAAGGGGTGAAATGTCCGGCTCGTTGTGCAGCCCTGACAGGGGGAAAGAAACCTCGCTTTTTTGTCCTTGTTCTTTGAACAGCCGGGTGATGATTCCCGCCGGTTCCATGTGGGAATGAGAGGTCACCGCCGAGGTTACCGCTTGAGCAGAGTGCATGCTGCTCCAGTGGGTCGCGTCCCAGCCTGGTTCCGCTCATGTTACACCAGTTTTTAAAACAACTTGAACTTTAAGCTACTTTTAAAACGCAGTGCTGTAAACTGCACCAGTTCAGACAAGGATCAGCAGAGTAGTTCAGATAGTAGAGACTTGGAGAATTTTTGCTGTGTTCTTTAACCAGATGTGACAAAATAGCGTCCCTGCTTCCAGGTGTTTGTAAAACACGAGTTTCTCGGATGTGAGCTGCTGTGTGATTGGAAACACAGTGTGATTTGAAACAGTCACTTAAAAATAACGCAGAACTTAGATTAAACTTTGCGATTGCCTAGTCCTTTGCTTGATGAGCTCATAAAAGTACTTCTGGGGGTTCTGTTGACCCATTAATATCAGAGTAGTGCTTTGCTATTTCATGCATGTTTAGCACATGTCTTAGATAACTCACTTTCAAGGGATTCCATCCAAAACAGATGTTCTAATCACTCTATATGTTGTCTTAAGTAACTTAATGCTTAAGCATGACTTAATGGTCTTTATCATTGTTTCTCCATTAATACAGAAGCTTTCTAAAATCCTTCAATAGAACTGACAAGAAATAACTAAATGAACTTTGTGTTTGTTTGTTTTGGGTTTTTTTTTATTTGCAGTGTGAAAAAAATGGAGATGTCAAGAAGAGAAAGTCAGATCAGGCAGATATCCCCGATAATCTTCGTCACGAAGCAGAAACCTGCTACCGGCTTACACTGCCTGAAGACTTCTATCAGTTTTGGAAGTTTTGTGAAGAACTAGATCCTGAGAAACCAAGTGGTAGGGTTTCAAATATTTTTTGCCTTTTCTAACTTTCTTTCTCAAAAACAGCCTGAAGGCAGGCAAGCTGGAGGTAGTCAGATGCATTCTAACGCTGCTTCAGTTTTCAGTTGAGATGCTGAATATTTACATGAGTGTGAACAAGAATACTGGAGATAATGACAAAAATGTCGGTACACTTTAAGCTTTCTAAAATACAATTACTTAAATCATGTAATACAGAGGGACTAACTATTGTCTGAATCTGCCTTTCTTGCATGTACATTTAAAATGTTTAGTATGGAACTGAAGTTTCCCGATATCAATCCAGGTTTCAGTTTCCCCAAATATATTATATAACAGAAGGTGGCATCTCCAGGTGCTCTAGAAATGACAGTTTCTTTTAGGATCATAGAATGGTTTGGGTTGGAAGGGACCTTTAAAGGTCATTTAGTCCAACCCCCTCTGCAATAAGCAGGGACATATTTAACTAGAGCAGGTTGCTCAGAGCCCTGTCCAACCTGACCTTGAATGGTTCCAAGGATGGGGCTTCTACCACCTCTCTGGGCAGCCTGTGCCAGTGTTTCACCACCCTCATCGCAAAAAAAAAATCATACTTATCTCTAGTCTAAATCTGCCCTCTTTTAGTTGAAAACCATTATCCCTTGTCCTGTCACTAGAGGCCCTGCTAAAAACTTTGTCCCCATCATTCTTATAGGCCCCCTTTAAGTATTGAAAGGCTGCAGTAAGGTCTCCCCGGAGCCTTCTCTTCTCCAGGCTGAACAGCCCCAACTCTATCAGCCTGTCCTCATAGAAGAGGTGCTCCAGCCCTCGGATCATTTTTGTGGCCTCCTCTGGACACGCTCCAACAGGTCCATGTCTTTCCTATGCTGAGGACTCCAGAACTGGACACAGTACTCCAGGTGTGGTCTCACGAGAGCAGACCAGAGGGGCAGAATCACCTCCCTTGACCTACTGGTTGCGCTTCTTTTGATGCAGCCCAGGATATGGTTGGCCTTCTGGGCTGCAAACACATGTTGCTAGCTTATATCCAGCCTTTCATCCACCAGTACCCTCATGTTCTTCTTGGCAGGGCTGCTCTCGATCCCTTCAGCTCCCAGCCTGTATTGGTAACTGGGGATTTCCCTGACCCAAGGTGCAGGACTTTGCACTTGGCCTTTTTGAACCTCATGAGGTTCCCATGGGGCCACTTTGCAAGTTTGTCCAGGTCCCTCTGGATGGCATCCTGTCCCTCAGGTGTGTCAACTGCACCACTCGCCTTGGTGTCATCGGCAAACTTGCTGAGGGTGCACTCAATCCCACTGTCCGTGTCACTGATGAAGATATTAAACAGTACTGGTCCCAGTACAGACTCCTGAGGGACACCACTCGTCACTGATCTCCATCTGGACATTGAGCAGTTGACCACTAGTTCTTAGTAGAATTGTAACAACCTAACTCTTGAATGAAAGCCATCTGAATTTAAAAGAGTATCTCAGCTTTCCTTGTCTGGTAAACAGAGTGTTTGACTCCTTGGATTTATAGAAGCTTTTGATACCTGAGTGACACAGGAACTTCTTGGTTTACACATATATCCACCAGAAAGTAAACCAGTTCATGCTGTGCTTTTCAGATGCACTTGTGTCAAGTGCTGGACTTAGGCTGGTTGGACCATATGATATCCTTGCTGGAAAACACAAAAAAGCAAAATCAACAGATGTGGACTTCAATCTTCATTGGAGATTCTTCTACGATCCTCCAGAATTCCAGACTATACTTGTCGGGGACAGCAAAACACAGTATCACATGGGGTATTTCAGGTATTTTGTTTTATATATGCTCGTACTGGACTGTAACTGTGTGTAGCTCTTTCTCCTCTGATTTCCCTGAGACAGGGTTTGAGAACTGCGCTATCGCCAAACAAGAATCTTTCTCTTCTGTAACAGAATATTAATACATGGGTTGATATCTTCTATTAAAAAAGATCAAAGATATTGGAGCTGAAGACTAGATTTAAGTATTAATCTACCTCCTCTGACCCTCCAGAGCACTTTCACTTATTAATCTTTGACTTTTGCCACGATAAGTAGAAGAAAAAGTCAAGCCTTACGAAACAGAGGGAATGTGTATTCTCTCTGCATGTATACAAGCTCCTTTCAAAGCCATGCTGTGAGATTTTGGGGCTTGACATCTAAGGGCATTTCTTGTTGGGTTTCTGGCAGAGATGGCAGCCTGGTGAGGAGGCAGATTAATTTTACTTTGAAATAGGAGAAATGGACACAGCTTGACTACTGGTGTGTACTTTTTCATAAACAGGGACGTGCCAGATGAGCTTCCAGTTTGGGTTGGTGCAAATGAAGCCAAGAAGGGCTGTGTGATTTCACAAGTTGGTGATAATGTCTTTGCCGCAGTCAAGTAAGGTTCATATTTACTTTTATTTATAAAAGAGTAGAAGAGAAACTATTAATTGGGAGATGTGATGTGGAATAATGCAGCTAACTAATGTATCTTTCTTTCTCAAGAAACCCTCACTTCTGCTCATGCTAGTGAATTTTAAGGTACTCTCAAAACCCTTAATAGGCTTCTTGAGAGTGTTTTCCTTTTACATGTAAAATAGCTAAGTGTTAATTATCTCATTCTTTAAAACTGTTGTCGGGGGTAGGCTCTATAGGGAAAAAAATGCCCACTGGGTGTGTTAAAATACTTCCTAAGGAAAAGGGCATCTCAAGCAGTGGTGAAGGAAATCTCAATATTGTACTAAATGACTAGCATCTAGCTCTTGTTCTTGCCTACATAAAAATACATATTTTTTATATATAATGAAAAACTGCAAGAAATAACGTTTCTATGGATATGTAATTCAGTATGATTTGTGAGGCTTTTACGTGGTCCTGCGTCATGAATGTAAACAACAGATTTCATGACCTGTCAGTTAAAAATGGAACGCTATCTCAGGACAGGCGTGCGTCAGTAAGTGAAAGCACACTGAAGAAAAGCTGCTGCAGAAGAACCCTTGTGTAGCACGGAGTTAAACGAGGACATCTGCTTTGAAAGCACCATGATGAAACTCATAAATATGTATTTATGTGCATGACTTGGATGACAAACAGTGTATGCGGCACTGAAGCAGCAAACTGAATTCTTAAGATAGAAAGAGGAGCAGCTACTGAGTTCATGGGAATCTTTAGCACCTGCAGATTGCATAAACTATATTGTAATGCAAACACAGATAGGAAATGCCAAAGTACTGTCTGTGCCAGTTTTCTTTCTCTTTCTTGTTGTTAAGAGGCTTGCATTCCCATGTCTGTGTGTATAAATAAACCCATGACTGCTAATCTTCATTACAAGATTTGGAGGTTTAGTGATTAGAAGGCTCTTCATTTGTTTTCTGTTAAGCTCTTTTAAGACATGTTTCTTCTGTTTGCAGATTATTTTTGTCAAAAAAACTTAAGGAAGAGACCGATAAAAAGAAAAATGCTATTTTGAAAGAAATAGATGAAAAACTAACAAGAACAGCAAAAGAACTGGGTTATTCTCTGGAACAAAAAACCATGAAGATGAAACAGAGAGATAAGAAAGTATGACTTTCCTGATCCACTGGAGAGAACTAAGTTCTGTTAAACTTTTTCATTTACTTGCCAGTTTCTTTTATTTTTCCTCTTTCTAGTCAGTAAAGATGCTTCATTTAGGAATTTCCAGAGGTAATCGGCTCTCTCTGTAGCACTTCAGGAGAGGGAAGATCAATACGAGTGTGTTCCAGATAATGGGATTAAATCAAAACACTTTACTGTTCTAAACCATAGCTTGGCACTGAATTAAAAGAAAAAAAGCCAATAACACAGTCTAAAAATGAAAACAAATGGGGAGCATTGGATAAAACTGCTTCAAAGTGAAGATTCATGTAAATACTTGGATTTACTGCAAACAGGAACATGAAGGATGATATGGAGTAGTAATAGAGGTTTTTTACGTACCTGTCAGAAACGTCATGGTAGGGGGTGACTAAACAAATGTAGTACAGTGCTACACAAGTGACTCCAAGAATTCCTAGATTTCACAGCTTGACTGAAATGGAGCTTCCAGTTATTTTAAGCTTCAGTACTTAATTGCTATATAATTTTAAACTAAGTAGATGTCCTGGAGCCTGGACACTATATTAGGTTTGCCCACCAGCAGTCAGGTGTTAATGTTGTTTTGTGAGGTGAGTGGGTTTATGTCACAGTACTGACTTACAGTGCTGTATCCAATTTCCTGTCTTTTTATTTAGGTGGTGACCAAAGCATTTCATGGAGCAGGCTTAGTTGTTCCTGTAGACAAAAATGATGTCGGATACAGAGAACTTCCTGAAACAAATGGTAAATACCTTGTTTACTGTATTCTTCTGCTTTATTTAAGTAAGCAACCTTCAGTCACATAGCTACTCTGCAAAAAACAAAATGCACTCATATTTCCTACTTGAAGAACATGAGTGGTGGGAGTAAAAGGCAGAAGTCCTAACCATCACACTTGAGCTCAAAGTTTTTTATTTAAGTGGACCAGATGAGAGTCAGTGAAACAAACATGCTGTATCTGAAATAATAATTTCTGAAGTTTAGATGACCTTCTCTCTTGCACTGGCACAGCCATGCAGGAAGTAGATCCAAAAAAACTGATCTACATTCAGGGATTTGTAGGTTTATTTCTTATCCCCCCTCTTCTCCCAGTGGTCTTCTAACCAGATTCAGTTCCTTGGTGCAAGTTCCCCACACAAATGCCCGTGTCTGTGTGGGGAACTGGGATGGATGGGCATGGGGCAAGAATGAGCAGCAAAGGAAAGGGGGAAGCTTTTTCACCAGCAGCTCAGGGTGTGCCCACTTAAGTCTTCATGTAAGTGTGACACTCAGGTATGTTTTTGCCACAAACTACTTCTGTGCAATATTAAATGTGTTTATTTAAATGTTTAAATATTTCTGCTTTTTATTTTTACAGCTAATCTTAAAAAAATCTGCAAGGCCATTGTTGATGCTCCTACTGATGATGAGAGACTGAAGGCCTTTGCACCCATTCAAGAAATGCTGACCTTTGTTCAGTTTGCTAACGATGAGTGTGACTATGGAATGGGATATGAACTGGGTATGGACCTGTTTTGCTATGGATCACATGTGAGTACCACAACAATCATACTTCACAAAATTACGTGTTATTTTATGCATGGACTGGGAATTGCTCTGTGTCATAGATCATGCCCATGTCTGTCACGTAATTATCTCTAGGAATTCTGAAAGTCTACAAGAATATTTTTAATTAATGAAGACTGTTAAAAAGTCACCCTTATAACACCATTTCATGTTGAATTTAAAATTGCTTGTGTGAAAGCACAGTCCCACAGTCCAGAAGCATTTAAGCACCATTTAACTGTTGTGACTGGATATGCATGAGACAATGAGTTGTCATTAGACTCCCAGAAATGCAGAGTCTGATCCAGATATACTGAACAGCTGTAGCCTCCTCTTCCCAGCTACCTGTACAGGCACCAGCACTCACATTCAACTGGATCAAGAAACAGGCTGATGTTTGTAGTGATCCCAGCTGAAAAAAACTGGAGCTAGGTCAGTTGCCTGCCTGTCCTGCCTGTATGGCTGTGCAAAAGACCTCCCACCAGTGTCCCATTCTGGTTCTGTGTTAACAACAAATATCATAAATAAGCTGATTGATTTAGTAGCACTTAATCACAAGTAAAGATGGCACTTAACACTTTTTGTTCTGTATTAGACGCTGCCCTGTTAATGAAAAGGGTTATTTATATCTGTGATAAATCTGTGGCTAGGAAATAACAGATAAAGAAGCTTCAATGTGAATGTAATATGAATGGATGGTCATAGAAACACCCATGCAAAACTGCTTTTTTTAGTAAAAGCAGTATTGGCTCAGGAGTGCTCCAAAGCATCATCTAGACAGAGGAAAATCTTGTGGTCCTAAATGCAGACCCAGAAAAGTTGCGGTAAACACTAGTTAAAACATTTAGTCACTGAAACTGAGGGAAAACTCACTGCTGTATCCTAATACCGTTAAATTACCAACATGGTTCTTGGACTTCCTGCCCTGCTTTCATAAGTTCCCTGCAGCATCTGAGAACGTGTTGCATTTTCCTCTGATACCCTGGTGATTTAGGACCCTTCCTTCAGTGACTCTGCTGCTTCAGCTGCTTAATTCTGTCCTACATCTGGAAGGGCAGTGAAGGAAAGTTACTTCCACTTGACTGAGTAGGTGGAGGTAACCCCCCATCTCTGCCCATGAGACTAACAACTCCTGCACTGAGTAATTATGTCTGCAGCACGGTGGCATGGCCCGATACCGACCTTATGCAGCGGTTTGAAACAGCCGTAATTTTGCAGCTGTTTTCTGAAAACAGAAACCTTCCTTCATTTTCTAGTTTAGTAAACAGGAAGGAAAAACAGCGGCTTCACACAACTGCCTCCGTGCCTTGGTCCCAGCATTTTTGCTTCTGTTGATGTGTAGAGCTGCTGCTTTCTGTTCTGCCCAGAGCTCTGCGTACGCAGCCAGAAGAAACGCTGACAGTTCAGCTCTCATAAAAGTACTTAAACCGCTTCCCTGTCCCAGGAGAGGTGATGGGCTTTCACGTAAAGGTCCCACGTTACCTGTGCTTTGCCTCTTACACGTTGGAGGCACTTAGGTGGTTTCTCCGAGCGCCACTGTGATCCCGGGCTGTGCAGTGTGACAGGATACGCGATGTCAGCCGCAGGCTGGCTGTGCGCGTGCCTTGGTGACAGCTCTCCTCTCGATGCTGCTAA
>NW_010329742.1:0-12903 GCF_000700745.2 Antrostomus carolinensis
CATTCTATGATTCTATGATTCTATGAACAACTGCAATAACAAATTAAATTAGTAGAAATCTGTCCAAGGATAAGCTGCAGAAATTGTTCTCCCCACTCATAGTTACACATTTGTGTTCTGTTACATTAGGAAACAAAATGCCCATTTATAACACATGCAGCACTCTGAAATTGAAAATACTTCTAGGCAACTTGAGAAAAATACAGCAGAGGTATTTTTGAATGATAATATATGACTAATGAACATAAGTAATAAATTTACAAAGAATGTGAAATTATTCCTCTTTACTCGCGTATGATGCCCAGTATTACTGCAAACAATAACACCAAAATGTATGATGAGAACTAATGGATATTGATTGTGAAACAAATACCTGCAGTAGGTGTTGCTTGATGCATCATTTCCCAGGACTGCATACATGAAGGAGACTATACATACCATTGTGTACTCTGAGGGCCAAGTTTCCCATACAAATCTGAGTAATAGTGATGAGAACTAGCTATAACTCACTGATATCAGACAGAGGTACCAACTCTGCTTGTTAAAAAAAACAGCAAAATATTATCTCAATAAAAAATGTTCAGAATGAAAACTACCACAGGAGCCAAAAGTGGATATGAAAATAACAAACCAAGATTCTCTCACTGCATTTTAGTGCATGAAAGTACTATTTGCTTCAGTTATGCTCCAGGAGATGCAAGTGCGCTTGATGTCAATTCTCAATTTGATATTCTACTTTTCAGTTACCATATAAAGTTTTAGTGGTCTAGTTTTAATATTCTCAGAACACTAGTCAATAGAGAAGCATCATATTCCTTCTAAATCAATTAAGTAGCAATTAAGAGAAAGTAGACAGCCTGATAATAGGATTAGGGGGAGGAAGACTTTTGAATGTTCAAAGTCATGTCCTTCTGCAAACTGCTCCTAGGAATTTGGCTGTCAGTACAGTCTTTACACAGTATTAGAAAGAGGGTGAGACTCAAGATTGACAAAAAAATGGATAATAATACTATTTTTATGATTATTCTTAGAAAGTCAAGTTGCCATAAATGTACCTCCATGCCTACTTATTTCAAGACAGTATTTTTGTACCAAGATGCTCTTGATTTTGTCTGCTTTTTTAACTAAAAAATGAATTCAAAGTAATTAAAGAAATTCTATCAGCTTTTTGTTTTCTGTCATTTGCTTGACTTAAGGCCAGTGCCCAGGAGATAGCACTTCTGTGGGATAATACAAAGTCTATTCATACATATTCAGGGGGGTTGGAACTAGATGATCCCTTCCAACCCTAACCATTCTATAATTTTATGTAAAATGACTAAAATGAAGCAATTTCACTATTGTCTTCACTTTTTACAATGTTTCATATTATGTTCTTATAAATTTATTCTTTAGCTGGTGAGAATTACATTTTTAACATATGAAGTATATACTAGAAATTTTTAGATAAAAAGTGTAACAGTGTTGTAGAAGACTTACATCCTTTTCACCAACATTTGAAACAGCTCCTTTAGCCAACAACATTCCTTCTCCGAATACCAAACATTCGTTTTTAAGACCATGATGGTTATCTAAGGAAAAAAAAGTTTGAAAGCAATGTATGTTTTAGAAAGATACGGTGCTGTATCGAAAGTAATGTCAGGGCATTACATCTGAAAAGCAAAGAGCCATACAGAGGTGTGTTATCAGAACAGTAAAACGAAGTAGTAAATAGCATCCTTTCCAAATCCCTCTTTTCAAGGAAAAAACACAACATTTTTAGGTTGAACTTATTAAAAGTGATATATATATATGAAATATCATCATACACTAATAGTTCTATAGAGACTTAGAGGAAACCAGTAGTGGTGGGAAAATGTTTTACATAACCTGATGCTTTCTTTCAGCCAGCTCCTGTTTCAATTCAGTGCAGTAATCATGCCTTTTTCTTGAAATATTTAAGATGACAAACTCCTTTTCAGAACTGTGATTGCCAATAATATTTACATTAATAAATCTTGAAATAACGACTTCCAGATACCCGTATTGGGTGACTAGTAAAAAGTTTCCTGTATCCAAAAAACGAAATGACCTTGGTGGTTTCCTTACTAGGAATGATAGCCATTTGAGCATATGCTATTTATGTTAATGGAGAAATTGTTATGTGACAATACTTACACCATTTCTGTGCCAAATTCAGAAAGACAAGATTTCTCTCTCCAAGAGCTATTAATAGGATGCAGTGCCTTTTGGGATGGTTATTTAAATTTAAGGATGCTTTAAAAATGTTATGTTTAGAAAGGCTATTTTGAAATATTTCATAAGAAGTGAGATTTGAATCAGAACTGAAACTTTTATTGCTTGCTGAAACCAAAAAAATATTACATAAGGCAGGTCAAGCAGAAGACAATTTAAAACTCAGTAGATGTTGAGAACTTTTTACTACAAAGGCAGTATAATCACCAGGTTAACAAAAATTACAACCCAGCATGTGTAATACCAGGCCCCCTAGAAACTGCTAACAAGAGAGCCTTGAGATAATGAAAGAATAACAACAGCTAATTTTGAATCCAGCCAAGCCTGAAGGAGGCATATTTTCCTCTTTCCATGAAACTATTGAAACAATAGGGTGTTATAAAAGCTAGCTGCAGCAAACAGGCAATAACAGATGCCACTCCTTTCCTTGGCTTTACAGAACTCATCAGAGCTTCCTACTTTAAAAAAGCCAGCTGCAAACACAGCATGCAGAGGTTTAAAATACAGCTTGGAAGCAACTGCCCATGTCGCACGGTATCTGCAGTATGATGACCTCATGGGAATTATGTCAATATGGATGAGATCAGGCAAAGTTATTAATTATTACACAAAGTTGAAATTTTATGTTATCTTGAAGTAATTGCAATTGATACTGAAACAACACTGAAATTCAAAATAATAAGTTCTCCTGCAAAACACTAGAATGTCTTAACCCCATGTATCTAGAATAAGTATTTGAAATAACAGTTGTAAACAGGAGAAAAGGGGCTTAACTGAAATGAAAAATTCCCTATATGCATTGATTTGCCAATGCAAAATATTATTCTTGAAATTTTTACCTGAATAAGGGATAGGTCATATAAAGAACTTAGGAAACTATTCTCAATAGCTGGCAAATAAACTGAAAGCATCCTCTCATAAGTATCTAGGCTCACTGTACTGTACTCCTAATACATTAAGAGTGCAACATCCTCAAAATAGTGTCTAAAAGAGACAGCATGTTAATAAATGCTTCATATGGCCCAGCAAAAAATAATAAGTACACTGAAGTCTATTCCCCATTGTTATTGTGTCACTGTTTCTGCAAATAACCATTTTCTAAAAGATTTAATTTTAATGGTCATGTCACTACAGCCCTTTGATAAAATTATAGGGGGAACAGGACTTTTAATTTTTTTAAGAAAAGTTAAAATTAGGACCTGGCCCTGCCATAGACAGAGATTAAGGTTTCAGAGATTAATTCCTTCCTTCCAGCACAGGCCACAGTTTGATGATTTGGATAGATTTTTAAACAACTTCATCCCCTTTATTTGGAAATCATTAAAATTACAACCTGTTTCAATGCTCTGTGGTTCTCAGCTGTAGTTCACCATAGGAATGTACTTCTGAAGTGACATTCTCATTCTGCTGGAACAGACGCGTTCTTTGGTTGCGTAAACTATTTTGCAGGTTGGTCTCTTCTGAAAAAGGGATGTACCGCACCAGGAGAACCCCAAGCTACATGCCTTATGGATAACAGTGCCAGCCCGGAAGGTGCACTCAGAGTATTTCACTGAGTCCTAGTTCTGAGGCTGTGATGAGCTGCATTCTCGCTGACAGCAATTCAGTAGCATGCTTTATTATACATCAGCCTCTGAACTAAATGACAATCATTGAAGAACAGCAAAACTCCGTCAGGCTTTAATTATAATTTTCTATAGAAAGGTCATGTTGTTCTTTAGTTTGCCATGGTCATGTCGCCTCAAACACACAAAATACAAGAGATGTAGTACTGTTGTTTCTTCTGTGAGATCATAGTAAATCAGGATTTTGCTGCATTCAAAGAATATTGTGTTAAATTATACCTCCTCCCTTAATTTCAAAAGCTTATTAAGTGTTTACTTACATAACGCTGTCTGTACTAGATTACAGATGCAGTCTTTCAAACCAACAATACTGTCAATTATGTTACCTAAACAGCTGAAAACATATTGTGGCGAAAATCCACAGATGTCCATAAGAGCCTGAATGAGAACTGCTGTTATGTTTTAAATACTGTAATCTTTGCATACAGATAGAATGAGACAACTCAACTACATGTCACCAGTCTAGTAACTAAGACTCTGTTAGTAACTAGTTGGTAGTTAGCAGTTACAAGTGACTAAGACATTAACCAAAAATATACTTGGGCCTGGATTCGTCCTGCCTAACTTTAGTCATTTAAGTGACACATTTAAGTCAGAAAATCAGACGAGAGAAGTAATCTCTACAGCTAGTGCAAAGAGCTTAGCAATTCAGAGCTTTAGGTGGCTATTTCACCACTAAGAGGTGCCAACCTTCTTCCATCAGCTCCTGAGAAGAAGCTCACTTAGGTGACAGCTACAGATATGGGTGCTATGTGGAATGCAAGCATCTCTGCCAAAGTGAGTGAGAACTAAAAACCCTGCATAAATCTGTTGGACACCTAACTAAAGTTAAAGTTCAGATGTTGGTCACACAGAGATATCACTGCATCAACTGAAATGAATTCATTACATATTTAAACCATTTGCTTGTAAAAATCTGAGAGTTCAAGTATTTAGGAACTTTGAAGAGCCTATGCAGCAAATATGCTCTGGCCACATAAATTACAGAATCATAGAAGGTTAGGGTTGGAAGGGACCTTAAAGATTATCTAGTTCCAAACCCCCTGCCATTAGCAGGGATGCCCACCACTAGACCAGGTTGCTCAAAGCCTCATCCAACCTGGCCTTGAATGCTTCCAGGGAAGGGACGTTCACAACTACTCTGGGTAACCTGTTCCAGTGTCTCACCACCCTCACAGGAAAGAATTTCTTCCTAATATCTAATCTAGACCTCCTCTCTTCCAGTTTAAACCTATTTCCCCTTGTTTTGTCATTAACTGCCCTTATGAAAAGTCCCTTCCCAGCTTTCTTGTAGGCCCCCTTCAGGTACTGGAAGGCCGTTATAAGATCTCCTTGAAGCTTTCTTTTCTCCAAACTGAGCAGCCCTAACTCTCTCAGCCTGTCCTCATAGGAGAGGTGCTCCAGCCCTCTGATAATTCTCATCGCCCTCCTCTGGACTCGTTCTAACAGGTCCATGTCTTTCTTGTGTTGGGGGCTCCAGAACTGGATGCAGTATTCCAGGTGGGCCCTCATGAGAGTGGAGTAGAGGGGGAGAATCACCTCCCTTGACCTGCTTGCCACGCTTCTCTTGATGCAGCCCAACCACACAAAGCTCAACAATGACATAGTTGAAGAGAATGCATTTGAAGTGATTTGTACCCTGTGTATAGTGTCCTTGTTATTAACTGCAATGATTATTCTGGTGCCATTTTGCAGAGCTAGCAATGACTTGGTAATCAACCTCACAATCCAAAGACAGATTCTAGGGTTGATTTTCAAAAGACTGCTGTTGTTAGGCTGTCCTTGTTGCTACTTTGTGATTGTGAGAGTTGGACAGCCTATTCCTGTTTTATTGGATACTTGTCACTGACTCAGTGGTATCTGAGGTGAATACCTAACACTGGAAAGCAAGATATTACTGTCCTCTGGTGCTGTAAATGGCTGGCCTTGAAGTCATAGAGGTCACGTAGTTCATACACACAATAAGGAACTTCTCACAGCTTATGCAGATCTCTGAATAGAAACTTATTCTAGAAGAGGTGAGTTAGCACATTATTAAGACAACTTTATGTTAGTTTTACCTCTTAACAGCTTTGACATCACTAGAAGCATATTGCCCAACATGGATTTTGATGTGACAGCTAGCTCTTGGATTCTGAAAAGCTTTGGGGGAACACATAATGCTAAAACCATGCAGAAGCTGGAGTGCAGCTTAGTATGTACTGATGAGAAAAAGTAAATTAGCTCATGGACACACTATCTTGCTCTTATAGCTTTTGTTTGGCTCACACTGTAGGCAGGCCATATCGATTTCAGCATACAATATACTATGTAGACTTAACAGCTGTAGAACAAGCTCAAGATTCAGAAGTCATGGAAACAGTAAACAAAGGGAGCACAAAGAGGTTCTTCAGTGATCAGATGTGGTCCCTCCTGTGTGCTCTGCTCCCTGCCCCAAACAATCCCCGGGATTGTTTATGCATTTTTTTACTTTGAAGAATCCACAAATAAAATACAGAAGTGGCCTGTGAACTGACATCTTGCTGGGCAAGGCTGCATATTACGGGGCTGTGAGTTACACACCCAGTTGTTTACTCTCCTCTCTCTCTCTAGCCCTCTCAGTCTTGTTTTTCTTTCTGCACAGTGGCATAGATTCAACAGAAAAATTGTGAATAAACTTCTATCATCCTTGCCTTAAACCAGGAAGTGAAGGCACACCTTCTGGGTTATGTGAGATATAGATTTGACCCTTCTCCAGATAAAGAGGTCAGAGAAACCAGTCCTGTGCTTCCTCTGGAAGTCCTCTGTTAAAGATGTGGACAGCAACATCGATACCTTCCCTTTCAGTTTAATTTTAAGAGAACTATGAGATGCTATCCAAACTCAAAGTGGCAACTAGAGCACTGAAGCCTTTCAGGTTGTGAATGCCAGTCTTTCACAAACACCAGCTTTAGAAGTCTTCTGAGCTGCTGAAAGCTGGAAGGGAAGTAAGAATTTCTCTCTGCCTTCAGCCTTTCCTCCTAGCTGGTTGGCTGGCTGAGGCATACTCAGTTACATAGTTCAGATGAAATTTCACAACTCATGGTTGTAAAACCCAGCCAAAAGTCTAACTCTTTCCACCCGTAATGCCCAGAACAGATAGTTTCTGGAATATGTCAAATCTAGCTGTAGCTGCCTAAGACCTCACTTGCCTGAGGTGTCTTCTCTCCCTTTTCTCTATAATTTGGTTATCTCAGTGTCAGGACGGCAGAAGCTCCAGTCCACTGCGTTAGTGTGGTTTTAGGGGTTTTCTATAGCTTCTCATCAGTGGCTTAGGTGAATACCCTGAAGTAGGAACTGGAGCAGTGAGGTGCAAATCTAAGGTCTGTCCTACTGTCTCTACCCCCAGGGCAGTAACCACAGCAGAGAGAGAGAACAGCCAGCTGTTCACAGAAGTATTCTAGTTTACTACATCTATGCTTACCTTGACTATTGATGTCTTCAGGTCCTGGCTTCTCCACAGCCTCTGCTGCGATCACACCCAAAATTTCAGCTTGCTACAGTGAATCGATGGCTTAGAGGATTTTCCTTTAGCTGATTTTAAGTAAAAGAAACAGAACTCTGTCACTACCACAAAGTTCTGATTGACCAAAATGTTCAGGAGATTGTTAAATGTCAGGTGCTAGATGGTCACAAGTTTGTTAATCATAGAGTATTATTATGTTTCTCTGATGGTACAGTCAGCATGTTCAGAGAATGCCATCAGAAGTGGTCATTCTCTGCATTACTGTTATTGTCACAGCTTTTGGCTGGAGCTGCTGCTGCCAGTTAAGGAAGGAAAATTCCACAATACGAGATAAAGCAGAGCTCTGTTACAGAACAAGGAAAATAACAGCTTTGACTGTTGTTATTGCAGATAAATTGTAGAGCTGGAATACCCTGCTGCTCTCCACAGAATCAGATTAAAAGAAAGATCATCTGGAAAAAAAGTACTAGACTGGCAGCTCTCGAGTAGATGGTGTTGATTTAATGCTGTTAAAAGTCACTCAGGAGAATAGAAACTTCAGATAAGACAGAAAAGCGACAAATGCTTGTAATGAGCTGCTGCTTCATTTCTGAGTGGTTTGGAGCTTAAAAGTCACAAACTATTAAACTTCCAGGTGCCTTTCAAAGACAACTTTTTTCCCCTGAATTTGACATAAACTGTAGAAGAAAAAGAGTTCTCAGTGATAAGTACATGAAGACAATAGAAGGAGTATACTGAGCTTGTATACATAGGGATTATTAAAAAAATGAGACTACTCTTAAAATAAAAAGCATATCCTTCTTATTTATAATATATAACCTCTCCACTGGCCTTGTTTCTCATTCTTCCCAATGCAATTCTGTTTTAGCAGGGTTATTCGGGAAATAACAGCACTGAAAAAAGAAAGTGATGTATTGGTCTGAGGGTCACAAAAATGTAATTTTGGCTTCAACATCTGAAGCTTATAAAGAATTAAAAAAACCTCTGCAGTATGGTGATATTAGGCCTGGCAGAGGAACCTGAATGGAGACTTTCTGAGACACTGTTTCTCTAAAGAGAATTTGTGAGCGATTAAGGGAATATTGATTGTGGCTCAAATTCTCAGCAATATTTAGGTACCAAATCTCCACTAAGTAAGATTTAAGTAAAGTAAATACCTTTCAAGACCCGAGATCATATTTTTGTAAACTAAGCCCCAACTTATGCTACCTGCTTCTACTCAAATTTTTAACCATAGTTTAATGTTTCTCTCTTTCTGTGTGAGAACACATTTCACAATCAGTTTGGTCTGTTCAGCATAACATCAGCTTTGCCATTTTATTTATTTACACGTGTGTATTTGCAGGGGGTTTTTTAAGTCATACAGAATGCCAGAGTTGTTACAGATATCTTGGTCAGCAAGAGAATACCGCAAAAGCCTTGGTTCACTTTTCCCAGTTCAGCAATTGCGAGTGTCCCAGAACCAGGGACAGTTTTTCCTTTGTATTTTCTCAGTCCTGGGGGATGGTCTGGGTGTCTGTAGGATGGGGGGCAGCACTGGGGCTGGGTGCTCGCTCAGCTCTGCGAGCTGCTCCACAGGGAAGGCTGCCAGTGGGCAAACTTTGGAGTGCGTTCAATCTATGAGTGTATTGCACCACTAAACCAAGGATCAAACTAATGCTTTTTAATTCAGTAATGTACTACTTATGTCTGTACAAACAGTGATAATTTTAATTAATTGTAATATTTTAATCCTCTGATATTAGGTCAGATTTAAGAAACCATGTGGGAATAACACAGGTAGAATACATAAAAAGGAAGGGAAAACCATAGTGTTGCATAAAACTTATAGGGGAAGCAGAATAATGGTGTGAAGCTGATTCAGCAAGCTTCAGAACAAGTTTTGGCAGGCAGCTTGTGCACCTAATAATCCTAAAACAATGTGTCCTGTTTCATTAAGGAGTGCTTCATGCCATCAAAGACAGGGAATTTGCAATACTGGGCACTGGAGGAACTGAACTTTCACTGGGAAATGGAACTTTGTCTGAAAAGTAGAAAATTCAGTTCTCAGCTATACCAAGCCATAGAGCCAGTTCCTTCAGGTGTGGGCTACAAATCCCTGCTTCCTCAGGAAACATCTCATCCTGCTTGGTATATTCACTCAGAAACTCCTGAAATATTATTTCCTTTTCTAAGTCTTTGGAACAGCCAAAAAACATAATAATAATAATCTCTTTTTAGCCTTATCTCAGCACATTAACAATAGCTTTTCAACAATAAAATATTAGTGGAATCTGGAACCAAAAACAATGTACTCAAATACATGTTCTGTTAGCTTTATAATAAAAACAGTCAAAAACTTTGAAGTACATGACATTTTTCTTTCTCATTTAGTTACAGATGTGACTTCATCTGCTAATACAATAAAAATTTTATGTCCCTGAAATGCAACACAGAATTTTTTTCAGGTGTACAATACTTTTAGTCCTCGGTTTTTAGCAATCTTATATCTGCTATCATCTTTACCATTCTTTGTTTGAATTCTCATGTACTTATTTACATGGGTTTTTTTACAAAAAGCAGTAGGAAAGTATGAATTCTTGTCAATGAAGTCTGGTTGAAGAAAGTATCAGTAAAAACATTAAGAAGGTAGAAAGTATCAACACACAAAATTCCATTAAAAATTTATGAAAATTTTACATATTGACAATTGTAAAATGTTTTGGGTCTTTGTAAAGGACTGTTTTTCAATAAATAACAATTATGTGCAAAATGCTTGACCATCCTCATAGTGTTCCTATATGGGGATCTGAGATTCTCAAAGAAATATTTTGAATGCCACAAAACATTTACAGGTAATTTATCTCAAAATGAAACATGGTACTTGTAGGCAAAAGTAACAGTGAGATGGGATGAGACCAGTAAGTCTGTAAGTTTCTTATTGAACATAAAAATAGCATTATATCTGTATAGAACATCCTTAAAGTAAAGATTTGTAGGGAGGCACAACACCATTTATTTAACTAATTAATAAGAAAAAAAGGGCAAGGGTTTATGAGCCCTTCTTCATGTCTGTATGAGAAGTAATAAATTCCTTAGCTAAACCTAATCCTGAAGAATGCTTGCAGGTCTTTTTTCTCCCCAGACATATCCATTTGTCAAACCTCAGCCAAAGCTTCCTAAACTCTCTCATGCATTGGACCATTACAGCTATTAAAAAAGAAAAGCATTACTCCTGAAAATCCTGTAGTATAACACAGAAAAACAAGAAAGGACATACTATTTTGACAAAAATGAGAATAGAGAGGTGTTAGTTCTAAGCAAACACAGGACCTGTTGGTAAGGGAGTTGTAAAGGACTAAATTTACAAAGCTTAAAAAAAAGACTGCCATGGACAAGACAGAACTTCTCCAGGTATTAGAGGCAGTATCAGAACAAGCACAAAGCTAACAAAGGGTAAACCTGGTAGGTGTAAATGTGCTTGTGGAACCGGTAGGGACTGTGCTGGAGAAAAGTATGAAATCAAAAGACAAAGTAGAAAATGTCACCAAACTGACAGAAGCAAATGGGTAGCTGAGTCTGCAGAAAGTCAAGTGAGGATCCAACTTAGGAAAGCACTTTATTCAGGGAAGGAGGTGAGTATGACTGTACACTCATACACCAAATGTAATAAGTGGTAGACATTTGCATTAAACGGAACGATTTATATTCCAATGCCATATTCTTTCCTAAATAGAGTTCTGTTTAAATTAAATGTTACGTACCAGCTAAGGCTCCGCTTGTCACTGTGCTTGTGGATGCACTTCTGTCCTGGTTTTTGCTAGGACAGAGTTGGCAATTGGCACCTGTTGTTCTTCAACCCTTAGCTGTCCACCTTGCCTGGTCCTCAGAGGACCCTTCTGTTGCTGGACTGCTAAGGGTCGAACAGCAGGTGCCAATTGCTACCACAACAGTGCACCGGCAGCAATATCGCACCAACCGAGACTCCGCAATTCCCATCCATAAACTGATCCGTCAGTTGGAGAGCCAAGGAGTGATCAGCAGGACCTGCTCTCTCTTTAACAATCCCATATGGCCAGTGTGGAAGTCAAATGGGGAGTGGGGACTGACAGTGGGCTATCGTGGCTTGAATGAAGTCACTCCACCACTGAGCACTGCTGTGCCGGACATGTTAGAGCTCCAGTATGAACTGGAGTCAAAGGCAGCCAAGTGGTACGCCACCATAGACATTGCTAATGCGTTTTTCTCCATTCCTTTGGCAGCAGAGTGCAGGCCACAGTTTGCTTTCACCTGGAGGGGTGTCCAGTGCACCTGGAATCGACTGCCTCAGGGGTTGAAACACAGCCATGGACTGATGCAGAATGCCTTGGAACAGGGTGGAGCTCCAGAACACCTGCAATACATTGATGTTTGGCAACACAGCAGAAGAAGTTTTTGAGAAAGGGAAGAAGATAATCCAAATCCTTTTGAAAGCCGGTTTTGCCATAAAACAAAGTAAGGTCAAGTGACCTGCTCAGGAGATCCAGTTTTTAGGAATAAAATGTCAAGATAGATGCCGTCAGAAGCCAATGGATGTGATTAATAAAATAACAGCTATGTCTCCACCAACTAACAAAAAGGAAGCACAAGCCTTCTTAGGCGTTGTGGGTTTCTGGAGAATGCACATTCCAAATTGCAGCCAAATAGTGAGCCCTCTCTAGCAGGTGACCTGCAATAGGAATGATTTCACATCAGGTCCTGAGCAATGACAAGCCTTTGAACAAATTAAACAGGAGATACTCCATGCAGTAGCCCTTGGGCCAGTCCGGACGGGACAAGGTGTTAAAAACGTGCTCTACACTGCAGCCAGAAACAACAGACCTACTTGGAGCCTCTGGCAGAAAGCACCAGGCAATACTTGAGGTTGACTCCTTGGGTTTTGGAATCGTGGATACAGAGGATCAGAGACTCACTATACTCCAACTGAAAAAGAGATATTGGCAGCATATGAGGGAGTTTGAGCTGCTTCAGAAGTGATCAGTACTGAAGCACAACTCCTCCTGGCACTCCGATTGCCCTTGCTGGGCTGGATGTTCAAAGGGAGCATTACCTCCACACACCACGCAACTGACGCTACATGGAGTAAGTGGGTCGCACTGATCACACAATGGGCTTGTATGAGAAGCCCCAGTCCCCCAGGAGTTCCGGAAGTGATCACGAACTGACCAGAAGGCAAAAATTTTAGAATGTCACCAGAGGAAGAGGTGACACATGCTGAAGAGGTTTCACCATATATTGAACTGCCAGATTATGAGAGGCAATGTGTCTTGTTCACTGACGGGTCCTGTTGCATTGTAGAAAAACATTGAAAGTGGAGAGCTGCTGTGTGGAGTCCCACCCAACAAGTCACTGAGGCTGCTGAAGGAAAAGGTGAATCGAGTCAGTTTGCAGAGGTAAAAGCCATCCAGCTGGCCTTAGACACTGCTGAATGAGAAAAATGGCCAGTACTCTACCTCTATATAGACTCATGGATGGTGGCAAATGCCTCGTGATGGCAAATGGCAAATGCCATTACAACAATGGAAAAAGAGCAACTGGCAG
>NW_010329743.1:0-3791 GCF_000700745.2 Antrostomus carolinensis
GGCTGCCAGGACACACTGTTGGCTCACGTTCCAGGCTTCCTCTAGGATTTGTTGAAGCATGCATGATGTTCATCATCACCAATACCTCCTCCAGGTGTTCAGTGTGGAAGGATGAGGAGGAATACTACAACTGGTGACATGTTGTAAAGATGTCACTCACACCTCAGTGGTCCCCTGCAACCTGGGGATGGGGGAACCAGCTGAGCAGCAAAATGCTCTCAATGGGAATGGGAACTTACCAAGAACTCAGGGGAAGAGAAATGTGTGGAAAAATATGCCATGATATCTAGGAAGAGCAGTGTTCAGCATCAGGTAGTCATGGGTTTTGCTTCTCATTTGATCACTTTTGAACACATAAATTTATAACACCAGATAATTAATTTCTATCAGAAGGAAACCAACACACAGGAGAGCTGGGACACCAAGGAAACTGTAACAGAGGGTGCAGTCACAGCACACCCCCAGCCTGAGAGGATGCTGGGCTGAGTAATCTGTATATATCCAGGGAAAAGGTCATTTTGAGGGAGGATTTGCATGGGAAAAAATGGTTTACAAGTAGTAGAAATAAATAGTCCTTACAAATCACTGGAGGTGATACAAACCAGCTGGGGCCAGATGGAGCTGGGCAAAAAGCAGACCTTTCTATGCAGTCCCAAGAAACCATAAAACCCTCCTTGCCATCCTGCCCCACCACTGTGATTTACACACACACCCCTAGCTCAGAATAACAATCTGTTGGTTTTTATCAGTCTACATTAAAGGTCACATTTTTCCTACGCTTAATAAAAAAGTTCATTTCAAAACCTTTAGCCTTGTGCTGGGCTGAACTTTGTACCAGGCCAACGATTTTAATGAGATTTGGAATAAATTTGATTTAAAAGAACAGGACTTTGAGTCAGGGAGAGTATCAGGCACTAGGGTAAGAATCAGTTTAATGTTCTGCTGCTTATTTCCACGACTTGGCTCAGTGAAACTGAGTCCAGCAGTTTATTACTTAATGAAATGTCATCAGGTGACATCAAACAGATTAAGTTCCTAAGCTAACGAACAAGCCTGGAACAGGTTGCCCAAGGAAGTTGTAGATGCCCCCTCCCTGGAAGTGTTTAAGGCCAGGCTGGATGAGGCTTTGAGCAACCTGGTCTAGTGGAAGGTGTCCCTGCTGATGGCAGGGGGGTTGGAACAGGATGAGCTTTAAGGTCCCTTCCAATCTATGATTCTATGAATATTCCCTCACTCGGTGCCTTCCATGGATTTTGAAGGAAATTGTGCCAAGTGGAATGGAAAACATAGAAACCCGTTCCCCTTGCCTGCTGAGAAAACCCAGCATTGGTGGGCCTGAAGGTAGGAAATGCAACACCAGGCACGTTCAGATGGTATTTTTGGATATCCCAGGCAGAACTGCACCGTCCCTGCTGTGTCTAGACCAAAACCTGCCTTCAATTAGTTTTTAAAAGCAATCCCCTGGAAGGATTTAAAGCAATAAAAGGAAATAAAAGCAATATTCAGGCACAGGAAACACACTCAAAAACTTCCCAGATGACCTCAAGGATGTTTGAGATGTCCTGCAGATAAAATAGTAAACAAGGAGATAGATAAAAATGGGTGATGGAGCTGGAACGGGGAACTGGAAGCCCTACAGACCACTTGTTCCCAAGTCAAGGCAGTGTGTGTGTGTGCTGATTTATGTGTTCTAAACACAGTTGTTAAACATGGATGTTATCTGATGAAGTTTTATAAACTAAGCCAAGCTTTTCTATGTAAAAAAAAAAAAATACTTCAGGTATTAAAAATGCAAGGCATGTGTTTTGGCATGTAGAATGAGATGAGTCATTGTTTCAGAGAGTGGCTTTCTGGGTATGTGGACGCTAAATGAATGGTGTTTGATTACAATCCCTCTCCTGAGGTATTTATGGGTATAATTAGACAGACCTTTTAGAAATTAAAGGTGACGAAGTTATAATGAATGAAATTTTCATTTAAGTGAGGCTTAAAGAATATAATGAATAAGGCACAGGAAGAGTGGTAGGAAGAAAAAACATCTTTGGGAAAGTCCCGTTGTCCTAGAGAACGAATAAATACAAGGGAACAGCAGAATGTCCACTCAAAATTTTCCAGTCTCTTTACAAAATTTGCTGTTTGCTACACAATAAAATGTCGATCGCATTTATTTATAATCCGTATTTCCTAAAGGAAAGTATTGGGAATTGCACTGAATCTCATTGGGAAGAATGATGTAACTGGACACAACATGAAAGGTCAACTGTTTCCATTGCTTTTATATATGACTTAACCATTTAATCATGCCCATGACATCATCTGTGCTGATGATGGGCTCTCCAAGGAACGCAGATTTTTAAAACAATTCCTGCCAACTGCTTGTTAGCCCTGAGTATTTTTTTGTTTTTCCCAGCCATGGAACTGTGTCAGATGTACTACAAAAAATATTTTTATAAGTTTGTGCTAGAAAAATGCTAGTCACATCCAAAGCTGGGTGTGCGCTGCCAGAGTTCTGAAGGCATGGCCACAAGGAGACATAGAAATCAGCTTCTCTACATGGGCAGCCCCTTCTTTCAGCAGACCAGTAAATAGGTCAGCACCAGTAAACAGGTCAGGAATTGAGGCTGTGAGGAAAAAATTAAATTATAGGGCAAAGAAAGGAAGCTTATCCCCATGGTATGGGCACTGCAAAAAACCACAAGGTTTGGATCTTCCTAGTTCTGCATGAACGGGAACGTTCACAGTGGGGTGGGGAGTGGTAAAAAGAAGTTGCTTGTGGGTTTCCACGTGTATTTCTCTTGTGTCAGAGGCATGTACAATGGTATTATCCCTTCACATGACTAAATTTCATTCTTTACTGAGAATAAAAACTTTGTCCAAGATGTGGGTGTCATCCAGGGACACGGGTGCTGCTCCTCCAGTATGTGCCATCTCCCCAAAGAGGGAACACAGCCACTGCCTTTGGTATGCGAATGATCAAAGTCAGATCCAAAAAAGCTTTATTAACGTGTGTGAATACACCATCTCCTCCCACAAGCCAGAAATCCTCTGGGGAAGAGGGGCCGGTGGGAGCAGGATGTGTTGATTAGTGTAGTGGCTAATGAGCAACCTCCATCCTGCTGGAGGTGGTGGTGGGGACTTCTTGGCTTGGGGCTTGGAGCAGCAGGAGTACACTGCGTTCAGGGGATGGGGTTGACCTCAAACCATTCAACACAACTCTGATTTCATGCATTAGGCATCTTATTACTACTGCATCCAAAAAGACCTCGAGTGATGTCTGTCCAGAGGAGGCTGGAGCAGTCAGACAGGCAGTGATGACTTTCTGTGAACAGGGCTACAAACCCCAACCAGAAATTAAATGTTCATAGTGTGAGCAGAGACAAAGCGGCTGATCCTAAAATAGCTCCCTGCTAAGAAGGTGTGAAGTGTGGACAGGCAGGTGGGCCTGGGGGAGGGCTACGAACAGCATCTATAGTCACTGTTGAGTATGCTCCACCAATGACATGGGCATTTGGGGTGGGGGACAGGCTCAGGTCTGTGGTCTGTGAGGACAAGAGACTCATTCAGAGAGCTAGGATGGCTAACAGAAGGTTCAGTTATCACACCAAAAAATGGGACATCACATACTCAGCCTCAAAGAACATGCAGGGAAGAGTCCTCTAGGCAAACCTAGACTAGGCTACATGTTATGTTGCTTTTGAATATTCCAATTTCACAGAATCCCAGAATTGCTGAGATTGGAAAAGACCTTTAAGATCATCAAGTCCAATCATGAACCCAACACTGACAAGTCC
>NW_010329743.1:4149-10841 GCF_000700745.2 Antrostomus carolinensis
ACCCGCTCCAGCACCTCCATGTCCTTCTTGTAGTGGCAATTGTCTTCTGAGCCTGCATCTTAAGCCTTCATAAATACACCTTACCTTGTGTTACCTCAGGTTGTCCCATGGGAAGAATGGTGCTCCCCATTCTCTACTCATCCTGTGCCAAGGGATGCAAAGAGTGGAGGAAGAACATGGCACCATAGCCCCTGAGAAGTTTCCCAACACCTTTCTGCAGACCAGCACTCTGCCTCCACAGGCAGCCATGGGCAGGAGCCGGGAAGGCACAAGCTGAACCTGCCACTCCCACAGAGTCTTCAAAAAGGGGCTGAAGCAGCCCAAATTGCAGCTGATGAGCCAGAACTCCACAGAAAAGCAGGACATGGAATCATGAAGGTTGGAAAAGAACTCTAAGATCATCAAGTCCAACCATCAGCCCAATGCCACCACGCCCACTAAACCATATCCCTGAGCACCACATCTACACATCTTTTAAATACCTCCAGGGATGGATGATGGCAGCTGCCTGCACTGGCAGGAACAGCACAACGTGACGTGTGATAGAGCATGGAAATGAGGTTTGGGAATGGTCAGGTAATGGAGCAAATGGCTTTATTGTGGAAACCTGTGAGCAGCAGTTCCTTTCCAATGAGCTTTAACTCAGTCTTGTGCTGCTTTAAACTTCTATTGATGAGCAGGAAGAAAGCAGAAAGCTTGTCCCTAATCAAGCCTGCAGACAACACAGATGTTATCATTCAGCCTGGAGAAGAGAAGGCTCCCAGGAGACCTGATTGTGGCCTTTAATACTTGAAGGGGACCTGTAAGAAAGATGGGGAGGGATTTTTTTAGCAGGGCCTGTTGCAATAGGACAAGGGGTGATGGTGTTAAATTAAAACAGGGGAGCTTTAGAGTAGATACAAGGAAGAAATTTATTACACTGAGGGTGGTGAGACATGGGCCCAGGTTACCCAGAGAAGTTTTAGAAGCCCCATCCATGGAAATATTCAAGGTCAGGTTGGATGGGGCTCTGAGCAACCTGATGTGGTTGAAGATGTCCCTGCTCACTGCAGGGGGGGGTTGGACTAGATGACCTTTAAAGATCCCTTCCAACCCAAACCATTCTGTGATTCTATGATTAGGGAGCTGATGAGAAGGAGGAGGACACGTTGCAGAGGCAGTAGTGCAGTGATCTTAGTAAGCTTGGCCAGAAAAAACAACCCGTATTGTAACGCAACCTGGACAGGCTAAAGAGCCCACCAGCTGCAGGGATCTAGCAGGGATTCAGCAGGGATCTAGCAGGGATTCAGCAGCCCACTCCACCTGTACCTGGGCTGTCCCACGGGCAGCAGCAGGCTTTAATATTCTGAGATACACCTTTGCTAACTGCTATTTGAATTACTGTCTTGCAGCAATAACTAAGATAGAGGCTGGGGGATCTAAGACCATTGGCCCGTGGTGACCACCTTGGTGTGATGGGTTCTTAATGTTAATTGTCTGCTTGGAGCTTGGTAATGAGCAGGGATCATATTCTATGAATAACCTTCATTCTTTCTCAGTGACTCATTTACCTCCTTAATTTCAAAGCTTCCCAGCTACAAACTGGACTGAATTTAATTGTTGAGTTTCTGGCTGCTTCGCTATTATTTTAGTATTGCCCCTTCAAATCCACCGTGACACTTCACCCTCCACTCCTGACAAAATTCACCCACTCACACAAGGTCATAATTAGCAGGTATGATGGACTTATCAGGAAAATACCATGCAAATCGATCTAATCAAAATAATGGATTAACTGTTTGTGACCAAGGGAAGAGCAGCAGTCATGGTGTGTCCTCACACTGTGAAGGCTCTCGCTGCTGCTCTCAAAACTAAGCTCTGGAAATGAGATCTGCATGAAACTGTGGTAGGGTTGGGTGCAAATAAATCTGTTGGCAGCTACAAACAGCTCCCCAGTAAAATAGGAGGAAGGATTTAGCAGGGATCTGTCCTGGACCTGCTTCAGGTCAGTGCTGGTGTGGTCCCCCAGAACAGGCTAGGCTTGACAGAGCCAGGACAGGCAGAGGGGTAGAAGATTGTGAGGGATAAAATTCAGCAAGATTCTCTAGTCTGAATCTCCCCTCTTTTAGTTTAACACCATCACCCCTTGTCCTATTGCAATAGTTTCTTGAGAAACTGGAGAAAGAGGTGGCAGCAGGGACAAGTGCCAAGTGTGCCACTTGGGCAGGAATAATCAACTGCATTGACAGACAAGGGAAAACCAGCCATGGGTGGTTATCACAGGTTACCAGCGAGATGTCAGTTGTGCTGTTGCAAAAAAAAAAATGTTAAAAAAATAAAAAGGAAGCAAATATCCTGCTTAGATGTCTAAATAAGGAGAAAAGCCTTCTTGAAAGTGCACTGCTGCTCTGCATAAACCCTGGAAAGTCTTCATTTGAAGGCTGCAGCCAGCTTTGGGAGCTCGGCAAGGGGAGAGAGCACCACAGAGAGCAACAGAAGCACTGAGCAGGCTTGAAGACACAACACTGATGGAAAAGGTTCAACATCTGGATTGTCTGGACTTGAGTGAAGAGTGAAGGGGCATGTGCTAAATCTTTAAGAGGAGAATAAAATGTACTCCAAGGCCTGGGTGATAAGAGCAAGGAATCGAGGCATGAAAGGGATGAAGTGGGAGATGATGGCCCAGACCTCCTTGGGCAGAGGAGGAGCATTTTTTGAGGTTTCCCAGATTTGGGGAGAAACCACCAGCCTGGCAAGCATGGCTAAAGGAGCTCTGTGACCTCTGCCATTTTGTTTCTGCTCCTGCAAAGCTTCTTCATCGCTCTTGTGCAACCTCAGCTAGCTGTGCTTCCTCCCACCCAGCTATTTCACATTTTCACATCCTCATGACTTTTTTGTTCTTTAGATAAATATTCATCACATTCCAGGTTTCTCTGAAATTCTCCAAATTCATTCTCCAGAGCTCCAAAATTTTAGCTCTTCCAAGAGAAGGGAAACTCTCAGGGCCCTCAAGAGGCAAGAGGGGCACCAGTACTTCTCCGAATGTGCTGGTTTTCACCCCAAACCTTGTTCCCCCTCTGTTCAGTAATTTTATCTTCATTTCTGGATTAAGATCTCAGTGGCTCTAGTCACAAAGACCAGCACAGTTGCATGTCCATGGTTGGCCCAGTCATAACGAGACAAGGAAAGTTCTGCTGAGTGGGGAAGCAGGTCCCAGGCACCACCGTGGTTGACTGCCCTTCTTTTTGGTTTTAATTAACTTGTTATTGGTTTAGCATGTGACCACCCACTAACTTGCAGAAGAATAGCGTGGGCAGAGGACTAGATTAAACCAAAACCAGCACAGTTGCATGTCCATGGTTGGCCCAGTCATAACGAGACAAGGAAAGTTCTGCTGAGTGGGGAAGCAGGTCCCAGGCACCACCGTGGTTGACTGCCCTTCTTTTTGGTTTTAATTAACTTGTTATTGGTTTAGCATGTGACCACCCACTAACTTGCAGAAGAATAGCGTGGGCAGAGGACTAGATTAAACCAAAACATACTTGAAAAAAGCCATCTCCATCCATCTCTGAGCACCCCATGCTCCCTGGCCCCCCACCATGGTGCCTTCCCCTCATCATGAGGCGTCTGGGCTGCAGTGAGCATCCATTTGGAGGACCATCAGGAACACCTCGAGATTCCCCTGGAAACATGTGATAACTGGATTCCTTGCCCACAAAATAAAAACCCCTACATGGAGTCCTGCCTCCCTTCATCCCAGGGATGAAGCTTGTCCAGGTAATGATGAGCTGTGCACCTCACACCTGTGGACATAAGTAGGAGCATCAGAGCTTAGAAAACCTTGTTACATGATCCCAGTTCATCTGCCATGAAAAGCAGAGCTTTTCAAAATTATATTCTTGCATTAGCTCCTTCTCTAGCAAGAAGCAGCTCCACTTGGAGTGGTCAATCTGCACCCACCTCATGTCTTTAATGATGCAGACATAGTCTGCTACAATGCAGTGGCTGCCCAGGAATAATTTGGCTTTAATCTTGTTTTCATTCTTGTGCTCTTGAAGGTTAACTTCAGAGCTGGGAGCTCAAACCCAAGTTCTTTTGCTCATGCAAATACCCGTCCCTTTCTCACACTGCCTTTAACCTTGATGGGAAGGAACTGCTACTGCAGATGAGAGAAGGAGAGATCAAGGAGTGTATCAGCAAGGCCATGGCTGTGTTTGTACTCCAACTGCCTGACATTTATTGCAGTCTAGACAACACAAAATGTCCTGATTCCGTGGCTCTGGTCCACATACACACACAGCCTCCCCCGGGGACAGAGTCAGCTTGGTGCTGGGATGCAAAGCGGTGTGATGTCTTTCATACCCCACCAGCATTTTTCCTGCCCTTTTTTCTTTTCTCTTTGTAATAATCTGAACGTACAATACAAATTTGTGACCCTGCGTGTGGATCAGTATCATTTACATGGAGATGACTCACATGAGGATGTTCTTTAGATGCCAGAGGAGAAATCACCATAGAATCACAGAATCATAGAATGGTTTGGGTTGGAAGGGACCTTAAAGCTCATCCAGTCCCAACCCCCCTGCCAGCAGCAGGGACACCTTCCACTAGACCAGGTTGCTCAAAGCCTCATCCAACCTAGCCTTCAACACTTCCAGGGAGGAGCAGCCACAGCTTCTCTGGCCAACCTGGGACAGTGTCTGACCACCCTCACACCAAAGAATTTCTTCCTAATATCTCATCTAAACCTCCCCTCTTTCAGCTTAAAGACCATCCTGTCATGCCAGGCACGGGGCACCTTCAGAGATCATCACTGATGTTTCAAGAGGCTGTAGTCAGTCTAATGTGGTGGCAGAAGGAAAGCACATACATCTTCCTTGTCCCGTGGAGGGGGAAGGCACAGTGCTCAGCAGCATGTCTGTGGGACCCATCCTGCATGGAGCTGGGTGACCACCTGCAGGTCACTGCAGTTCTTCAGGCACCAGCTTCCCAGTAGTGACCCAGGACTCTCCATCACCCCCTTCCTCTCCAGAGTAGCTGATGAAGCTATAACTGCCATGGACTTTGCAAGTGGAACTGACCATCTAATGGTTAACACTGGCCAAAATTCAGACTCTTTGGGGTTTTTTTTCTGAAGAGAAAATGGGAACAGAGCTGAGTAATCCTCCAGTGGCTTCCTATGAACATTGGAATGACTTCCTTCCTTGTGATGTTCCTGTGAACATCATAACCTCAAATAATGGATACTTCTCCTACCCATCCACTCCAACGAGGCTTCACCCACCCACCATGGTGGGTATGCAGTTATGCCCCTCTAATGCAGTACAACTAGTAATTTTCTCCTAGATGTTTAGTCCTGACCAAGGTTTCTTGTAAAAGTGATTTGGGGTTTTTTTTCCTGCATCTGTAAAGTTGCTCCTGCTCCCACCTGTGATGACAGAGCTGGCTGGTTCCTGTGGGACTCACCCTGCCCTTGTTATTCAAAAAGATGAGCATTTATCACTAGAGAAGGTAGGAGCTGCCACATAACTGGTGGCAGAAGGTGTGGTTTGCTGGAGCACAGGATAATAGCTAAAGCTTTCTTGTGCTTTGTGATTTCCTCAGCTCTCCTGCCTCCATCAGGGTGGAAATGAATGAAGGTCCTTTTTGGAGAAGCTGTGCTATTCACACATTATTCAAAAATGCTTCCAAAATACCAAGTAATTCGTATTTAATGATGCCTGACTGTTGTTAAGGGTGAAAGGTGAAAAACTACAGAGGGATACTGAAAAAGAGATGGTCTTGTCACAACACAGAGACCTACAGGTGCAGTCAGTAGCAGTGGTAAGGGCAGAACTCCTGTGCATCTTCTCACTCGATGGTCTCAAGATGCTTTGTGAATGTCAAGGAAACTCCCACAGCATCCTTGTGAGGCTGACAGCTCCTTCAGCACAGCCCTAACTGCCACATACCTTCATACATATTGACCAGGTGCTGGTCATATTGCCAGCAAACGAGGAGAGCTGGAGGGAAGGATACACCACTGCCAGTCCTACCCGGAGAGTCCATTTGAGCCATGGTTTTATTTCTTTATGTCTTTCTGGATTTCTTACATAAAACAAGGCTCTGACACAACTCATCTGTGGCAGGGCAGCCTCAGTGCCTGCTGGAAACAACTATAGCAGACAAGGAACTGAGCACTTAGAGGGTAAGTTGCCCCCTCTTACATTGACAACACCAAGCTGGGTGGAAGTGTTGATCTGCTGGAGGGTAGGAAGGCTCTACAGAGGGATCTGGACAGGCTGGATCAGTGGGCTGAGGTCAGTTGGATGAGGTTTAACGAGGCCAAGTGCCGGGTCCTGTACTTTGGTGACAACAACCCCACATAACGCTACAGGCTTGGGGAGGAGTGGTTGGAAAGCTGCCCAGCAGAAAAGGACCTGGGGGTGCTGGTTAACACCCAGTTGAACATGAGCCAGCAGTGTGCCCAGGTGGCCAAAAAGGCCAATGGCCTCCTGGCCTGGATTAGGAACAGTGTGGCCAGCAGGACCAGGGAAGTTCTCTTCACCCCTGTACTGGGGACCGGTGAGGCTGCACCTCGGGGGCTGGGTTCAGTGTTGGGGCCCTGACTCCAAGAAGGACATGGAGGTGCTGGAGTGTGTCCAGAGAAGGGCAGCAGAGCTGGGGAAGGGTCTGGAGCACAAGTGTGATGAGTTCCCAGCTGAGGGAACTGG
>NW_010329743.1:11002-13015 GCF_000700745.2 Antrostomus carolinensis
GGATGTGAGGAAGAATTTCTTTGCTGAAAGGGTTCTGAGGCATTGGAAGGGGTTGCCCAGGGCAGTGGTGGAGTCCCCATCCCTGGAGGGATTTAAAAGATGTGTAGATGTGGCCACTTAGGGACATGGGTTAATGGGCAGGGTAGTGTTGGACTGACAGTTGGACGTGATGACCTTAGAAGTCTTTTCCAACCTTAATGATTCTGATTCTCTCCAGTTCCCTCTGTTATTTCAAGTTGAGGTGTAGAACTGGGCCGGCTTTTCCCCTTTCTTATGTCACAGCTATTCCAAACGACTGTATTAGCTGGAGGATCAGATGTGTCAGACCCCCGGTAAGGGCTGGGAGTTCATCCAAGGTCCAGGCTTTTCTGTGGTTTACTCATTGTGCAAAGGGTCAGTGCTCCTGAGGGGCTTTCCACGCAGCCTAAATCACAGCAGATGAATAGGATTTGATACGGGAATGAGTAGGAGTTGCTTTTTACCCTTCTTTATTTGGACTAGCGCCGATAACAGCCTGGGGATATTCCAGACAGCACAGTCTCTGCTCGAATATCTCCAAACAAGCCTGAGCAGATGGACAGAGAGCATCGAGGAGAGGAACAACAACTGAGCAGGATTCCATATAGCCACCTCTTATCTGAGCTACGTTAGCACTCGACACTCTGGGCTGCAGGGGGAAACAGGCTGCCTCGAGGAGGAAAATAAAACACACTAACTTACATTGGAAAGCAAAAAAATAAAGGAGCATTTTTAACCGGTGGCCCGAGTCAGCAGCTCTTCCTTGACCCCGTGAGCAACCTGACTGCACGGAGCTCAGAGAGATCCCTACAGTTCCCCGTGTTTTACAGATGTACAAAGTCCATTGGACTTGATGATCTTAAAGGTCTTTTCCAATCTAGGCAATCCTGGGATTCTGTAAAAAGCCACCACTCTCAAGGGTTTGGTGCAGATGCCAAGACCCCTTCCACGTGGTGGTCAATGTAGTAGTTTGGTGAGCTTTCTACCGGGGTAGTATCAGGGATTTTTAATTGCTTAATAGTGCCAATACGTTGGGTTTTTTTTTTTCTTGTCTGTTTTTCCTGCTGTGTGAACATTCAGCAAAACACCTCTTTTTACTGCACAAATACAGCAACTCCAACTGGTTAAGCCTCTCACTTTGGATTGAAGCACCACAGGGGGACCCAGGGAAAGCAGTTCCCCAGTTTAAAGAAATATTTAGAATTTTGTCTCAAATCTCCACCTTCTGACTTGCTCTACTTCAGTGCTGCCAGAAGGGAAGCCTCTTTTTTTTGCTTTTCTCATCCATCCCTCCATTCCTATCAGTCACACGCTGACCAGCTATGAATTACCAGGTGTTTGCCACGTTAGAGATACAGGAATTCATTCTACAACCCTCCTCACACAAGATTAGGCACAAGAGTGCCCAGCCCAAGTTACACGTTGAGATAACACCCAGAGATGAGCCTGAAGTTTGGGTGATATTTTCATATCTGTAAAGACCAAAAAGAAGATCCCAGGAGACACAAACTCCAAAAAATTCTACACCCGGCAATAAGATCTTAACCTTAAAGTTGAGCTTCTGGCTCCATCTGCTGCTAGAAAGATGGAAAAGATGAGAAGGGAACAAGAACCATCCAGAGCCTAAATAAATACCTAAATAAATAAAAAATGAAAAACACAACTAAGACCTGTTTTTCTACTTAACTAATCCACTGACATCGCTGTTAAAAGAGAAACAGGACCGAAATTTCTTCCTCATGGGAACTTCTAACAGGTTCAAGATGTGCAGCTCTTCACCAGGTCATGACTGGTAGGCATTTGTGTCCTATTAAGTAAGTAAGTAATCTCTGTTGGTAGTTTTTAACTTCAGAAAATATTGTTGGATGACATAAATGCATGTTTTTGCAGCTGAAAAGAAGCTCATATAAAGGATAATTCATAGCACGGTTCCCAGGATTGACAGAAGGAGGGGAAAGGAAAAAAGGGGGGATGGAAATGGGGGTGTAAAGAAGG
>NW_010329744.1:0-12520 GCF_000700745.2 Antrostomus carolinensis
TACCTGAAAATGGCTTCCAAAAATACTTCTTATGCAATTTTCCAAATAAATTAAGTTTAGAAGATATAGCTCCCTTCACGTTCTTTTCTGATCCTCCCTTTCTTTCCCTCAGCCCCCAACAAAGTGAGCACATCTACCATTTTCTGGTCATTGGAAACCTCCCCATCTCCATCAGGTGATTCCTAATATTATTGTACACTGGGAAACACATTTATAACACAGCCCTGAGGGATTTAAGCTTTATAGAGAAATATCTTTCCCATAAAAATATTCCATAGGAGTTGATATCACTTCACCTAGCTGGTCTGCAGGTAACACTGAGGTTAAAGATTCTTATTCACTACCTTATCCTGTCCAATAATGCAGCCTTTTCTGATATGCACAATCCTCATATTAAGAGTCTAGAGAGCAATAAATGACAGCAAGACCCAAGTGATCAAGTTTTTTTTCTAAATACAGATGTAGAATTCAAGACATGAGTATCATATTGTAATTTCTAGACAACTATTATTATTCATAAAAGTAGATAATTTTTCTCTGGGAAATCTCAAAAGACTAAGCAAGCAGGTAAGGTTTTCCTTATCCTTCTTCATACCTCTAATAAACAGAATTTAGAGCAATAGGAAAGATCACCCAGGCACCTATTAAGATCTCACATGTAAAAGAAATATTAGATTTAGAGAAAATGAGATTAAAGCACATCTTGTAAACGTAGACCTACTGTATATTCTGTGAGGAGGTGCAGATCATAAACATGCCAGCAATTCAGAAGTATCTCAGCACTAGGAGAAAAGTGCTAGCATTTTTAGTTATAGTACAAAAACAGGTGGTACATGCAACTCCATAACAAATTAGAACTACTGGAATAACTAGCACAGGACATAAGGAGAAAAGAACAGGGGTAAAAATAAAACTCATAAGTTTCAAGAAATAACAGATTTAGAAGGCTAAATTTCTATACCTGACATCTATAGACCTTCACCTGTAACCTTTTTCTCCTACAAGAACATTATACCCAAGGAATTTCTGAGCAAACACAGATTTTTGGAAAGAAAATACCTATAGAAGTGTTCAAGTACTTCTAAATTTAATCATTCTTTTCTCCCTCCCACCAGTATCCCTAAGCTCTCAAAAACTGCTTCAGTTAGCTGCTCTGTATTATATAGGGACATAGACTTCTCCCGGTTCCAGAAAGTTTTACTTGCTAATTAGCCCTTAATTAAAATGAGCTGCAGCTGGTTTGAGACACTCCCCTCTTCCCAAACCCAGTGCCCTGTTTCTAATTTCAGAACTAATAAAAATTCCCACAAGCCAGCCTGGTCTGGGTACTTTTCTTGAGAGAGTGTATTCAACATTTTTTTAGTGCTTTTTCCTTCTCCTCTGTTTGTCTTCTAAGTACACAATTTTAAGAATAGCTTTTTTCTTGGATTTTTTTTCACCAGTTGTTCTTTGCTGAAGTATTGTTGCAGTCATTTTTTTTTTTTTTCCTTCTTCCTAGCTTGGAAACTTATTTCAGTTGTTGATTTGATGAGGCTTAGATTGGAATCAGCTGAAAGGCTGACGATAAAGGCTTGCTAAAGGGCAGTGCAGATGTCTTATATGTTTCCCAGATACTGCTGCCAATGCATTTTAGTTGCAACTCATGATGTCTGATCTTCCTGCTTTTCTGATCAATTGAACCAAATTCCTTTTTTCTTTTTTTTTCTTGTGTGTGTGTGATGAGGACAAACATCCACAAAGGATGAAGCTAAAGCTCTCAAACTCAATTTGAACTTCACTTGATTTGTGTATGTCTACAGGGATGAAAAGGCTGGTCGGCCTCTTAACTGTCTGCATGACTATGTCTCACCATATTTCTGAATATATATCACTGAACAAACCTCATTTCAGCTTCCTTGTTATGTTCCTGACTCATTATCCCAAAAGTTAAGCTGATACAAACCAAGAAACACACTAAGCTCTCCAGGCAAGACTTTGAAATGGTTACTGTACTAGACAAATATATCTCTGAGTGTAATTTTAAAGAAAAAAAATAAAAAGGAAAGGATAAAGAAGTATATGGATACATTCATTTAATTCTGAGTGAGAGAGCAACTTGAAGTCATGGCTTACTTCTACTGAAAAAAAAAAAAAGAGATGTTTTTTATTTTTTTCAATTTAAATATAACCAATAATAGAATGCAGTCCACAGAATATGAGAAGCAAAAGATGAAGAGACAAGTAGTGACTACCCTTCCTTATTCTTTCCAGAGGATTAGATCTTAAGTGGCATGTAATATTGAAAAGCTTTCTCTGTTTATGTATTGGCAACATGACTGACTCATGGTAACATGACCTGTGTTCTGAACAAGACGTGACTGTTAGGTCTGAAAGAATGATTCTAACCTGTGGAGCAGACAGCAAAGGGCAGTTACAAACATTCCTTTCCTAGTACTGTTTTGCATGAGTTATGGTCAGGGCAGACTCTTTGTCTTTGTCAGGAGGATTATAAACCTCTCTATTTTAGCTGGAAGTTTAAAAAATGCCAATAGAAAGTCTATGGTTTATACAATGTTTGCCATATATTTTAAATAACAACAAAGTAATGATTTTTCTGTGTTGGTTTCAAGCTGCTCTTGTCATACTGTGCAAAGTGGATAACCAACAATGGAACAGCTCACTCGCTGTCCATTGTCCTAACTTATACTGAGATATTGTGTTCCTTGACTTCACTTTTTGGCTTGTGAAAATGTGTAGCTTGTTAACTTCTAGACAGCCAGGACCTTATGTTGTGATCACACAATGGAATCACTCCACCTTTGTCAAACTATGTACAGTGTATGCCAATTACAGTTTAAATCTGTAGTTACTGTTTCAAGAAGTTCCAGAAGGGTTTTTTTCTCAACCCTTGGCACATCTGAATCCAGTTTATGGTTTTATTTCACCAGATTTTTCTGGTGCAACAGTGCATATATTTCTCTCCCAGTCAAGTCAGAGGTTTGTGGTTGCCTTTGTCCCTGCCCTCTACACATGAATTAAAATTCAAAATAAAAAAAATCACTACATTAGCTTGGATAAATTTTGAACATTTGGTGTCAAACTCATTTGATCAAACTCAATTTTAGGATAAAAAAGATATTACATCATTTCAAAGGGAAAATAAAGAAAAAAACCAATTCTGAAAATATAAAAATGTAAAAATATCCAGCTTTTAATTCAAAATATGTTAGTAAAAATAACAAGGTTTCATTAAAACTTAGACATTCAGCAGAAATTATGAAATCTGTAAGATCTTTTAATACATTTCTGACCCACTCTCTTCTACTTTTAGAAATATATCCATCATTTTATCTCCTCTATTCATGTTAATTTACTCAAGCCTCCTTGCTTTGCCACTGCACTTCTACCTCTTCTAGAAATAAATACTAAGGTGCTTTGGGATACTTAATGTTTTTAGGAAATTCTAGTGGGACGAACCTTCTTCATGATGCTTCTTGTGTAGATGAAACAAAAATGCCACAAATATTTAAATCCAAAAAGAAGGAAGGCAAAGAGAGGGACAAAGTAATAAAGACAATAAAAATACTAACACAAACATTATGGGACCAGGGAAATACTGGTGCTCCATCCATTGCATTGGGAGAAATACAGTCCAATATGTGCTTATTTCATGTATTTATCCTTGCTAAGAAAAACTCTTAAAGGATGCCTGTATTCATTCACAATGGTGAAAGTTTGGACATTTAAACACTTGATACTTAAACTGACTCAGGACAAATCTCTAGAGCTAATACTCTTTTTGAAAGTGTATGGTATAGTAGCCACCGGACAATGATGCCTTCTCAACACACAGTTTTTCCAATACCTACATAGTACTTTAACCATTGGATATCCTGTGGCAAAGAAGGAAATCTGAATGATTTAACCCTAGTAAAAATTAATTATTGTTAAACCTTGATAAATACTTGTTTCCCTAAGTGTGTTTCCATCTATGAATCTCCTATGAGCTCAAAAGATCAGAATAAAAGTTATAAGTAATAAAACTTATTTAAAATCTATTTGTAAAAAGAACCTAATTAACCTAACCTGTAGAGAAACTACAGGTCAAGGGATGCATTCAGATCAGGTTTAACTTGTAAAGAATGTTTGATGAGCCAGCACCAACTGCCTCTTTGTTTTCAATTAGTTTTCTAAGTAAACACAATACATTTTAGTGTTTTTCATGCAGAGAACATTTATCATCTGCTTTTAATCTTCAGAATCCCAGGTTTTACCCTTGCTGATGATCATCAGCTGTGGTGACATTGCTATTATTTCACAGAATCACAGAATGTTAGGGATTGGAAGGGACCTTGAAAGATCATACCTTATGAGATTTTACTTTGGGTCTGGCGTGAAAAAAGTCCTTAAATTTGCTTCTACAGGCAGTTTACCTTTGCCAGTAATAGTTATAATGCATTTCCTCCCCCTATCAGGATACACTGAAAGGTTGTCTCAATTTTAAAAGGTCCTCACAAATGGAAACACCAGATATTTCTATTTAGGGACACAGTCCAGAATATTTTTCTATATCTTTTTCCCTTTTATAACAACAGATACTTATGATAAATTCACTGAGATACTTTTAATAGTATCTTCCGAAAAGATTTAAGTCAGATGACATTGAACATTTAGTGTGTAGTCGATAATACACAATCAATAATTGATTGCACTCCCTGCCTCACATCTAAGAATCGATCACATCAAGGAGTGTGGTCTGATCCTTTTCCTTCACAGAATCTTTTCCTTCACTACAAAGAAATTCAGTCTACTGAATGACAGATCCTGCCAAGCTGCAGTGAAAAGACTTAATGGAAATTCAGCAGTCCACATCAAGAACCTTCCCTTTCTTCCAAAAGAGTCCTTCTAGAAGTTAATCCTGAATTTTTAGGATGTTAAAGATAAATCTTATGTAGGAAGATAGTTTTTTACATGTTCTACCTGTCTGAAGTGAATGATGGAAGGAAAAAGACACTTATGAATTTAGCTACTTACTGAAAACATGGAATAACTTTGAATAGAACTTTGTACTTCTGATAAAAAGCACAATGTGCAAGAAGCAGAAATGTTTCATCCAAGAAGATGACTAAAATTCTCATTGCAAGGGCATGAAGTAAGATGTTATAATCAATTCTAACATTTGCAGTTAATATACAACTGAAATAAAAATTTGTTATGGGAAAATAATACAATTTTTCTTTTTTTTCCACAGCACTCTGCACTTCAGGCAGTGAGCTAGAAAACACAAGAAAATGTAAGACTACCCTGAAGCTCCAGTAAGTTTAGTCTCATTTGGTTTCCTGTAAATGACCCTGAAGGTAAAGGGCACTGAACAATCAGTTCAGAAAATTACCAGATTCACTTTGTGTGGCCAGAGGCAAATACTTTTTTAAAAGACAATGAAAAATAGAGAAAGTAATGAGATCCTATGCTCATTTTTTTAGTCCTATGATGATAAAATATAAGTATGGTGTGAAGGAAAAACAGAAAGAAATCACTCTAAATATCTACTGCAAAAAGTAGCTTGGGTGAGTTGATTTATGTCCCAGGGCAGTCATTCTGAAATCCATGGAATCTTAAGTCAGAGGAAACCACTGATTTCTTTATGTACAGGTAGTGCAGTTATTAATTTTTGTATTGCTTCTACCTAGTATACCTTTTGTACTATTTTCATACATTTTACAAAAAAAAAAAGCAAAACAAAAGAAAAAAAAAACCCAACAAAACAAAAACCCCAAAAAGTGAGTTAAAAGAATAATTTTCTGTCTACAGGAAATTGACATTTCAATATTTTTAAAAATTCTGAATATCTGCTTAATGGAATTGAGGGATCTGTTTTGGCATTTTTTTATGGAGTGAAATTAGATATTAAGTAATAAAATAAAATATCAAGAGAAAAACTTCTTGTCTTGTTGGACTGAAATAATTTATTTCTGAAGAGTGTTGGTATTGTGGAATAATGTGGTATTACATGGAATGTAATATAAAGAGGCTTTTGGTTTTTGCTCTCTTCTCATAAATTTGGGGATCAAAATGCATTTCACATACTGGATCTGCAGATGTGATGCATCACACATTATCTTTAGAGGACAGGTGCACTACATTATGCAGTCTACCTCCAGTACATAGTACTTTGGATGGAGTCAAACTTATCTCATCACATCTACAGTGTGATACTACATGGAAATGCACACACTTTAGTTGATTCGGAATAAATTTTCAAGTGAGTTAAAAAATGATACCATTTTTAAATGGCTTCAAAATAATATAAAATGGAGATGTAAAATTTTATTTTCCAAAGATCATCTAGTGTCATTTTAAGGAAATTGTATTGGTAAGGCTGAACAATCTTTCCTACACTTGTGAGGGGGTTTGGGTTTTGTTTTTTTTTTTTTATTTTGTTTTACCCAAGCTTTTCTACTTTCACTACATCAAGTCCAAAGCTATTCTGACAAAAATATTTTTCTAAAATGTACAATTCCCAACTCAAACCACTGAGACTGGCATGTAAGGTAGCATTTCAATAAATTTTGGAAAAAATTTTTTCCTACTGGAAGTTGATAACTGAGTCCACTCCCTGTGTTTTCTTGAATAGTTAGTCACTCCCTGCAACAATTTCCTAGTTAAAAAAAAATAGTTCACTTTTTCACAAGTGTGTAGTGAAGCAAACTTCTTTAGTACTTTTTAGGCATTCAGATGCACTCAAGTATTTCTTTGGAGACTGCTGTATTTCTAGGTACAGTATTTGTGCAGTTAATTACAGAGTTAAGATGGAAATCACCTACCATTTGTTATAGAAAAGATATTAAATGAGAAAGCAATCTTTGACGATTACTTGTTCAGGTCATACTAAATCTATTAGGATATTAGCAAAAAATGATCATGGTCTCACTTAAGTAGATCAGAGACAATATCACTAAGGTCAGGGTGGTAATACTTAAAACTATTTCTCCCTGTAATGGACATATAGAAAGGACACAGGGAAAGATGGGAGGGATGAGTAAAGATGGTTTAAGTGGTGACACATAAAAAATGGCTGTCAGGCAGAAGGAGGCATACTTTTTCAAGCCCTTGGCTATATTTCTGACAACAGTGTTTAGATGGACCCAGAAAAATTTGAAAAGAGTTTGAATTAGAAAAACAGCTGGTTTGATGGGTTCCTCTTTCATAACTCTTCACAGCATAATCACGCTAAGAAAACAATTAATCCCTATGCACATCTGGAAAGACCATGGCCACACCAGAACCCAGACATTGCAATAACCCTATTTAGACTGAGAAAACAGGAACAACAAGATAAAGTGGGAGAAAAAGATACACAGTCGTAAGTCAAGTCTGGCTAGATTGGACAGTCAATTAGAAATTCTAGGAGTAATCTTACTTCCTGCCTTTCTAACAGCTAAAATATTGATCAGTCTGGAAATGTTTTAATTTCTGAAACTTTTTTTTTTCTTTTTTTTTTTTTTTAAAAAAAAGGCTGTTTGAAAACCTGGCAGCCAAAATCATGGCTTGGAAAGTAAGTGATAAGTGCAGACTTGGTTTCAGGAACAAGCAGAAGTTCTCCCTGTGTTTTAGCCTTGGACTCATTGCAATTTTTTTGTGGTAAGAAGAAGGAAAAGGAAAAAAAAAAGTACTCTAAGAGGGATTCCATAAGGAAGGTAGCTGGTTCTAGTGAAAACACAATATATTTAAGGAGGAAAGATTCCTTCCTCACTTAGGAATTGTACAAATATGACTTCAGTGAGTAAGTTGATCTCTCAGTTTCACTTATTTGTCTCTTGTGATGTTTTGTTTTCTTTCTAATAAGTATTTCAGACATCAGATTTGCAAAACATTTTTCCCATCCACTTTAATTATTAAATCAAGTAAGGTAAATGAGTAAAGGAGAAACGAGAAACTTCATATGAAATAAACTTCACAGAAAATGTACATAGATATTTTGTGAAGCTATGTACTTCTAATAAATATCTGTATATTTATATTTTTTCTCCTTAAATTATGCATCAACTGCCATATTCTACAAATGTAAAGAAAACTTACTTCCTAAAATATTTATGATGCATCTAAAATTTTTATAGTGACAGTAACTTCATTCAAATGAAAAATAAACATATTTACAATATGATCTTTTTTGTGATGCTGAAGTGTTTTAATTGATACATTGTAGTTATTGAGAAATTACATGGTCCTCACATTATATTTGCCATACAGAACTTCTATATACTGATTTTAAAGTATATTTGAAGCTAATGGTAATGTTATCTCACCCTACAGTAAGTATGAATGATTGAGCACGCTCAAAGATTTTTGAGTTAAATTGATCTGCTTATGTTTGTTGTTACTTCATGATCTTGCTGGAATAACCAGATAAAGAAGTAACAAAACTACGGAGTTTGACAAGCAACACTAATAGAAATAAATATTTGTATAAGTATATGTGCTTATATGTGTCTGTATGTAAAAAATGTGTGCCTATATTATAAAGTATTGAAGTGGATGTTGTGACTATTCGGTATTCTTTCTAATATATTATAAATGTGAATGTAACTATTGAAAATGTAGAAAACCCAAAAATATCATAGGGCTACAGCAGGGAATAAAATTCTTTATTGGTCATTAGACATTATTCACTACACAAGAAAGCAAGATATATCTACATCTTATTTTTATGGAGGATGAGCTGTATGTATTGTTTAACTAACAGTCAGGGGATTTTTTAGATCAAATTGATGTACATAGAAAAAAGTAGCAAATTACCTGGAAGTTCCCATAAATGTTTTGGATGAGGCAGGGATTCTACAGATTTGTATAAAATTGATCTATTCTTTGGACTGTTCAACACAATTGCATGCGTAAACTGGTATCTCAGAAAGTCCTTAAACTCCTGATTGCAAAGAGAATTTCCCTGGAAAAGAACCTGTCTGCATATGTTTATTTCTTTTACAACCCAAGTATCTCCTACTATCAACCCATATATTGGATTAGGAAAAAAATTTAGCATGTCTCAGTATGGCAATTCTTTAGTTGTTACTGAGAGAAAGCAAGATTTAAGTACTGTGTAGCACTTTATTATCTTTTTAAATCTTTACCAAATTTAAGATTGAGCATATGATTAAGTTATTTGTTGATTTGGTGCGTTTGGATTTTATTCTGCAGATAATTTATTGCAGAACTCTAACAGGTTCCAGTGATCACAGCTGACAGTTTATAAAAGTGTACCCTTATTTTACCCTGTTTAACCACCTCTGACAGGTAAACTTTCAGATCATTGAACTAAGAAATGGTTATTTAAATCTTCTGAGGTGACATGCAAAGAGCAATAAGACCATATCCAATTAAAAATTAATTCCCCAACAATGTTAACTTACAGGTCACTCATATTTTTAAGAAGCCATAAATAATGTATTCATTACTAATTAGCTGCATCTACTTTATCATCATATCTCCTATTTAATGAGCAACATGAGAGCAGTATGGTAATTTAAAACGATATGACTTGTCAAAAAAGAGTCAATTAAAAGAATTCTCTTCAGGAGGCCCAAATAGAATTCAGGACAGGATTATGCCAGAAACAAATTGAACTTCCTGTCCTGTGGGTAATTTTGAGATTTCAAACTTGTTCTGTCCCAAACTGAAACAGTTAAGTTAAACGATCACAGTAAGGAAGGCAAAGGCATGTCAGTTTGAATCAGTTACTCAGTGTATTTTTATTTCTTATATTTCAAGTGTCTCCTGCAGTGTGCTGTCAGTAGATTGGATTAGGAAGAATTTTTAGTATAACAATTCTTAGGTTGTTGGAAGAGAAAATTTTATTTTTTCTGAAGAGTTTTGAAGGGTGAGATGTACTCTTCATGATCCCAAGGCTCCCGGTAGCCTTGGAGTATGAACAGTGGAGAATGACTTCAAACATGGCCATGGACAGACTTCTGGCTCTTCTCCTAAACACCTATATGAGGCAGAAGTTCCCTTATTTTCCATATGAAAAGACAGCTCCAGGGTTGGATTAAAAATTCGAACTAAGTTAAGGGCAGGATTTATCTCACATAACCTTAGTTAATTTGATTTGGTCTGATGTGTTGACTATAACAAGGATGTGGACATCTAGCTCATACAGAGACCTCTGCACTGTGGGTTCTAAAATAAGGTAAGATGACTCCTTCCAAAAAACCCCTTGGTCTGTTCAGCATAAATATGTTTTTTATACCTCCCACTCCTTCAAGAGTGCAAATATGAGCACAATCTTTTATCTAGTACCTGAAGACTTACAAACTTTGTACTTATTTACAAAATTAGGGACACAATTTTCAGACACTGGAAATGTAGAGGTGATTTTTTAATAAATACTCTTAAAAAGAGGAGATTAATCACCTTTTCAGTAAAAATAGTTGATCATGTCACCAAATTCAATATTTCTAAAACAAAGCTCCTATTTAAGCTAGAAGCTAAAATTATATCCACAGCAAATATATCCACAGTAAATAGTAAAAGAGAGGCAACTCCAAAATCTAAGGCAGTTTGTTTGGAAACTTGAGTTAGGATACCCACTGGAGAGAATCTCTTTTCTGAAGGCATCAGGCTTGGGCAAAATACACGTTTTGAACAGGGAAACCGAGCTGTTAGCGTGACAGTCCACCCATATAGTTAAGAATGCACAAGTGTAAAATGAGAGAGAGCACAACGGTATAAAAAGATCATCGAGTGCCAACGTGACTTGTTTAGTGGTTACTTTTAAATTTCTATGGCAATTTAACATGGATTATTTTAAATTATCAAATGGTCTACTGAAAAAAAAAACAAAAAACAACCCAATCCTCTAGTCTCTAATGGGATTAAAAGAATTTGCAGTGCAAGGGGCAAGCTTAGAAGAGCAGAGGAATAGTCTAGCTGTCTTTATAATGTCATTATTCTCATTCTTTTACATTCATATTCTTTCTCTTACTCAAACAAAACATTTAACATCTGAAGTACATGATGATGATGACATTATGTACCTCTGCACCATGATCACTCAGAGTTGGACTTGCAAGAGATTGGATGGATACCTCCCATGTTTTAGGCCCTATTTATCTTCAGGTTTTCAAGTACTTGACACTTTTTCAGTTCATGGTTAATTAATTGTCTAAGAAGCTCTTAGCACAGCTTTACCTTAATCATATTTTGGTTCTAACACACCTCCAGAGTTTTTGCCTGGATAGACAGCTGTGCTCTCTCTGAGTCCCTCTGCAGCATTTGTTAATGTCAATGGGATCTTTAAGCCTACAACTAGGAAAGAAAACACCATGATGTGATATTTTAAAAGGTTGTCTTTGAGTAGGTTTTAAAAGTTGCTTCTTTTTACTCTGCATTGGAAAGTTAATAATTTCATTAATCTAGAAGTAGTAGTATTCCCAGGAAAAATAAAACAACACATAAGGAGGTTCTGAATTAATTTTCAAGACAATTGGATATCTATTTCCAGTAGTGCTCAAGTTTGTGTATTTCTGACTTTAAATACTCTCTATATGTGTGAAATTAAAGCAAGACCTTAATGTTTTTAAAAAACTCTGATACCAAACAACTCTTCCAGGCTATTAACTCTCTGGGAATGTAGCTTTTCAGATAATTCAGTTCTGATCTCTGGCCCATGTTGTATTTGTCTTAGTTCCTTAGAGACAGTTCTATCATTAGGTACTGTACACTTAATAATTTCATATAAGGGTGTTTTTAAAAAAAAAAAGATATTTTTCTAAAATGTACATTAAATGATGAACACATTTTGGAGTCACACTGCTCTTGGAAGAAAATACAAAGTGCAAAGTCACCATGCAGTGGCACAAAAGACAAAAGCTAAATCTGAAAAGAAGTAATCATTAATTCATATTGTCAAAATAAGTGACATTCTATAAATTCACAGTAATACCTGTACATCCAGATTCTTCTGTCACTATAGAACAGACTTAAAATTAGTTTAAAGCTCTAATATTAATTCTTTAATTTTGAATCATAGGTTTTCAACCTTTTTCAATTTGTGCTCCTTTTTTTTTTTTTTTTTTTTTTCAAGGTGTGTATCATCATACAGTCGATTTAAGGTGTCACCCAGTGGACTTCCTTCTGTTGCCTATGTCTTGCAGAGCCTTTCAGAGTAATCCACTAATTTCTAAAGGTCATTAGGTGTTAGGTTGAAAATCACTGTTTCAAGTAACTGGATTCAAATCTGAATTTCCTATTTTAACTATTTCCTAGTTCATCTTACCTATAAAGAAAATCCTAAAGAAAAAACTCTCTACTATATTTAACTTTCAAAGTTAAAATGCTGAGATTGCAGTCTTGCAAGAAAGGTTAAAAGTTGCTACATGTTATTTGTTCAATTCTCTCTAGAAGAACCTTTTTGTTCAGTGTCTGCTGAAGAAATTTTCATTTATGTATGTAGACATGTCTATTAATCCTAAATTTCAGCTTATGGACTACTTAAAAAGTCACAAAAAGGAATTAAAAAAACTCTCTACTATATTTAACTTTCAAA
>NW_010329745.1:0-2868 GCF_000700745.2 Antrostomus carolinensis
TTTAAAAAGTTTGAGGACCCCTGGTCTATGCTATCATATTTTGCACATCATCTTCTCACCCGTTGCTTTTTGCCAAAAGACACATTAATGAACCCCAGAAATAACTGAAAACAATGTGATTAATAGGAGATGGTGGGTTGGCTTCGGATCTTGATTGCCTTAAATGACTTCTTTAGCCAGTCATTTACCCAACAAAATAACAGCCTTCAGACAAAGGCTTTGACACTAATGGGATTTGCCTCTGCAAAGGAGGAGGCAGAACAGGCAGCACCCAAACCAGAATCAGCACTTGAAGATGTTTGTGTATGTTTTACTTACAGCTAAAATGTACACTGGATAACATGGTTTTCCAGGTGCACAGTCCCATGTCTTCTTCTGTCTGAGTACCTGTGGTTTTTCAAGACAATTCATGTGGATTTTCTCTTTTTCTGTCATTTCCATTGTGCTTTACTGAGGTCTTATTAACAAGCCATGTGGAACTTGTAGGCGTTAAGAAAACTCCAAAGGCGAGCACACAACGCTACCAGTCCAGAGATCTCATCTGTTTAAACAAGAGTTGAGTGCTACTGGTTTTATAAAAACAATTATTTTAAAAGCTTTCATAGTGTACACGAGGTTCTTCCATGCAACATTTTGTCAAGTTCCCATTTTAGTGACTTGGCTTTCCAGTCTTTCAACCCTGCCAAAGACAAGCTCTCCTTCTCCATCCAGGATGAAAGGGTAGCTTGTCATCTTGAAAGCAAGAGAAACTAACTGTCCTTTTTAGTTTGTATGCATAGGGATGAGCTTCTGGTCTACTCCATCACGGGGAAAAAAGAAATCACAGTGAAATGTGAATGTCTGGGGCTGGGAGGACTTTACAGTAGGAATCATAGAATCATTTGGTTGGAAATGACCTTTGAGATCATCAAGTCCAACTGTACCTATCCACTACTAAACCATATCTCTGAGCACCCCATCTACACATCTTTTAAATACCTCCAGGGATGGTGACTCAACCACTTCCTCAGGCAGCCCGTTCCAATGTCTGACAACCCTTTCAGTGAAGAAATTTTTCCTGACATCCAATCTGAACCTCCACTGGCGTCACTTGAGGCCATTGCCTCTTGTTCTGTCACTTGTTACCTGGGAGAAAAGACACACACCCACCTCGCTACACCCTCCTTTCAGATAGTTGTAGACAGTGATAAGGTCTCCCCTCAGCCTCCTCTTCTCCAGGCTAAACAACCCCAGTTCCCTCAGCTGCTCCTCATAAGACTTGCTCTCCAGATCCTTCACCAGCTTCATTGCCCTTCTCTGGACACACTCCAGCAACTCAATGTCCTTCTTGTAGTGAGGGGCCCAAAGCTGGACAGAGCGTTCAAAATGCGGCCTCACCAGTGCCGAGTACAGGGGAAGGATGACTTCCCTGGTCCTGCTGGCCACACTATTTCTGATACAGGCCAGGATGCCGTTGGCTGCCTCTGGCCACCTGAGCACACTGCTGGCTCATGTTCAGCCGGCCGTCAACCAACACCCCCAGGTCCTTTTCCACCAGGCAGCTTTCCAGCCACTCCTCCCCAAGCCTGCAGCGTTGCATGGGGTTGTTGTGACCCAGGTGCAGGACCTGGTACTTGGCCTTGTTGAACCTCATACAATTGGTTGCTGCCCATTGATCCAACCTGTCCAGGCCCCTCTGTAGAGCCTTCCTACCCTCAAGCAAATCAACACTTCCATCCAGCTTGGTGTCACCCGCGAATTTACTGAGGGTGCACTGAATCCCTTCATCTAGGTCATTGATAAAGATGTTAAACAGGACAGGCCCCAACACTGAACCCTGGGGAACACCACTTGTGACTGGCCTCCAGCTGGATTTAACTCCATTTACCACCACTCTTTGGGCCCGGCCTTCCAGCCAGTTTTTAACTCAGCAGAGAGCATGCCTGTCCAGGCCATTGGCAGCCAGTTTCTCAAGCAGAACGCTATGGGAAATGGTGTCAAAGTCTTTACTGAAGTCCGAGTACACCACATCCACAGCCTTTCCCTCATCCACTAAGTGAGTAACCTTGTCATAGAAGGAGATCAGGTTAGTCAGGCAGGACCTGCTTTTCATAAACCCATGCTGACTAGGCCTGATAACCTGGTTGTCCTGCATGTGACATGTGATGGCACTCAAGATGATCTGCTCCATGACCTTACCCAACACCAAGGTCAGACTGACAGGCCTGTAGTCCCCCAGATGCTCCCTCCAGCCCTTCTTGTAAATGGGCGCAACATTTGCCAACCTCCAATCGAGTAGGAGATTACATTATATTGTGACCCAAGTTCAAAAACTTGACACACTTCTGGTGTAGGAAAAGGAATGGCACTTCAGAAACTTGGAATGATGCCTGGTTGTTAAGATCTTATTTACTACTTGCACAAGTCAGCTTCTGGCATAAGGTAGCAGCACCTTCTGTATTTGCATTACAGTAAGGATTAAAGAACAGTAATGCTTTGTTCATTTTCTTTAACCAGATCTAAAGAAACATGAATATTACAACAAAACTAGATAACTTTTTCATTTTTTTTCCTCCTTTAAAACAGCATCATAACCTGCTCAGAGGCTGCTTACAATCTCTTGGGGCGGATGGGGGGATGGTGTCTACCATGGCTCAGACTGCTACCACAAAACCCTAGGGTTTCAAAATTTGCAAATTTTCTTGCAGTCTGAAAGGGTGGAAAGCAAAGGGAAAATAATTATTTGCACCAGCAAGTATTTGCAAACTAAAGAACCAAAATACAGGTAATGATGATTAATAAAAGTCTTAACTAAATGGAACTAGACAGCAGGAAAATCATAGAATGGTTTGGGTTGGAAGGGACCTTAAAGATCATCCAGTCCCAACC
>NW_010329745.1:2906-40425 GCF_000700745.2 Antrostomus carolinensis
AAGCCTCATCCAACCTGGTCTTGAACACTTCCAGGGAGGAGCATCCACAGGTTCTCTGGGCAACCTGTTCCAGTGTCTGACCACCCTCACAGTGAAGAATTTCTTCCTCATATCTAATCTAAACCTCCCCTCTTTCAGCTTAAAGCCATTCCCCCTTGTTCTGTCACTGCCTGCCCTTAATAAAAAGTCCCTCCCCAGCTTTCTTGTAGCCCCTTCAGGTACTGGAAGCTGCTATAAGATCTCCCTGGAGCCTTCTCTTCTCCAGGCTGAACAGCCCCAACTCTCTCAGCCTGTCCTCACAGGAGAGGTGCTCCAGCCCTCGGATCATCCCGGTGGCCTCCTCTGGACTCTTTCTAACAGGTCCATGCCCTTCTTATGATGGGACCCCGAGAACTGGACACAGTACTCCAGGTGGGGTCTCACAAAAGCAGAGCAGAGGGGCAGAATCACCTCCCTTGACCTGCTGGCCACACTTCTCTTGATGCAGCCCAGGATACGGTTATTGGCTTTCTGGGCTGCAAGCGCACATTGTCTGCTCGTGTTCAGCTTCTCATTCTTTCACCAGTCTGATCAGGTATTCACTCTGGACCATGGCAAATGCCACAATTTCCCTTAGTGCCACAGCTACCTATAAATCACACCAAAAAGGTAAAAATTGTACAATTAGAAGCAAAAGAATATCAGGGTGAAAAAAGGTGAAAAACTTGCACGTTTTTGTCAGGCTTCCACAGCAGAATGTATATTTTAACAAGAGAGAACAAGAGCATGCAAGAACAAGCTTTTGATCTTTGAAAGCAGTTACCATCTACTATATAAAATTTATTCATTAAAGTCAGCTAGATTTCACTTCCTTTATTTAAAAGGATCCACAGAATTCAATAAATACAAATAATCTTCCTCTTAAAGTCTCCAAGTGATCAGTGGCTCAGGAAAAAATTCTCTATATTAATGAACATTCACCTACAGAACTCTGCCGTTGAAGTCACTCGGAGTTTCATAGCTGAATTCCCCTGCAGTAGAGTTAGACTAATAGGTGTTTCCTTGTAACTCTATTAAATTTGAAAGGAAGGTCTAAATATCTGGTGAATGGAAACCAATCTCAAGTATTTTCTACTGCTTTTAGAGGAACTCTCCTCTGTTATAAGAAATTTTGTAGGTATTTCTGATTGTACTGACCCCTTTGGAGAGTAACAAGAAATTCCTCCCTTGTAGGCACAAAAAAGAAACATATTCCATCTCAATCCTCTTGAGATGTCTACAGTTAGAAAGAAATCTGTGCTTAAATATCTGCAGCACAAAATGAAATCTGAAGTCCTAGAGAAAACTTTTTGCCTCAGTACATGTGAAGGAGCAGGATTTCCTCCCACAAATATTTCTGACACCACTCACAACATTACACAAAATAAAAAGTCTCCTTAATTGAGCAGATGATGCAAGCTAAGCACTTTTGCTGTGGCATTACTATCAAACAATTTTTCTGACCATTTCTGAAATTTCTACTTCTCAAGCAACAGTAAGGAAGGGCAGTTTGATGTGAAGAAAGGACAAAGACTTTAGGTCCCAACCCTTTTTTCCTCTTTGCAAATTCAGTGCTTTCTTGCAATTTCTTAAAGAAGCATTGGATGCAGCAGGAGGGAAGTGCAGCTCCCCTCTCCTCTTCCTGAAGTTGGTGATAGGAAACAGAAGAGTGCTAACATAGCAATTAGATATTCATTTAAGTGGAGGCAAGCTTAAGATTTATTGACCTGAGAGCAAAAGGTCAATATTTATTCAGAGAACAATGAATCTTGATACTTGGTTCTAACAGATGTTAATCCAATGTATTATTAAATCCATCCCATTAAAGCTAATTAGATTGTGTGTCCTCATGAGCCTTGTTGCCAATAGTCATTAGTATTGCATGGGTCATAATTACTGTGCTTTGATAATTAAATCATATAATTTCCAATAGAATTAAATATCTGGGGATAGAAATACTTATTTTTCTCTACCATGACTATATTATTGTACATTTCACTGGGTTCTTCCTTCATGCTGCTGTAGACTTTCCTTCTATTATTCTGCCACAACTAGCACAGCTAAGGAATCAAAAGCTCTGTTTGAGCTACTCCATTTTTTAATCTTTCTCATTTGTCTTAAAAATCCGATACTCCTAAAGCCACATCCACCTACTATTCATGCACTAGGCAGGTAAGGAGCAGGGACACAAATCAATAAGTAGCTGCTGTCAGGAAAAAGAAAAAGAGGGGAGAAAAAAAGGAGTCATACTCCTAAGTCTAAGTGAAAAATCCCTTCTATTTTGGAGTTTTACAGTGCTTTCCATCCCCACATTTCAATGTACTTCATAGTTAAGAGGAAATATTATCACCTCCATCTTAATCTCTGGAAGGAACCGAGGCACACAGAAAGGAAATAACCAAGATCTTAACCACAACTCTATGCTAAATATCCTTCAGGTACATTAGTGAGCAGGACTTAGTCTTGCAAATACTCTTGCAGAATACACAATAACTCGCTGCCATTTGGGTCAAAGTGGCTTCCTTCCTGAAGGAACCACAGCTGAACTCAGGGTGCATCAGGGTGCGATGCGGAGTGCTCCTCCCGTGGTTAGCACTCCATGGGCTCACAGCACACACCTCAGGGTGGTGACTGGTGTGAACTTCACTTGGTTGGGGAAGACTTAGCGAGAACATGGGGGATCACAGAAAATCAAATCCTGGTCATTCTATCTTCTTCACGCCACACACATCAGTAATATAGACTACAGTTCCCAAGTTTCAGCTCCATATATTGACTTGCATTGATCCCCGACAGTCTTTTTCCACCAGGACTTGCATTGTTTACAGATGGTAGTTGCTTATTTCTGTAAGAGTCTCACACATAAGGGGAGGAATAGCTTGAGAGGAAGTGTTAAGTGCATTGCATTGAAGGTAAAATGTGGAAAGTAGGATTCAAATGCCATCATTTTGGCAGTTTAAAAGTCAGACATCTAGCCTAAGCTAGTTATCTAGGTCTTGCCCTTAATTAACAGAGAAAATAAGGCACCTCCAAAGAGTGATTCACCTCATCCTAGACTAGGCATCTAAGATAGATGGGCTCAATTTGGAAAAGTGTCTTTCCTCTTCCACGGGCTTCAGTGGAAGACCTCTGCCTAAGTTTTAGATGGCTAAAGCAAAGTAAAATGAAGACTATGCAAACAGTTTATCTCAAATCAAAGACATCTAAAATTCACATTCCTCTGCTGTTCCTAGGCTATGGAACCGCTGGATAGTCTCAAGAGCCACACTGGTCACAGTGCAAAGGGAGGATATCCAGATTACAAGCAGAATCAAGGGAAACCAAGTGCTCCTCCCATGACTAACATGGTAGGCGTGCGTTAGGTGACGTGATTAAAGGCTAACCACAGAGAACACAAAGACCTAGCAAGGCTCAGATAACAACAGGCAGAGGAACCCTAGTAACCTGATCAGTGAAAATGGAGCACATCACACTGACTACTCCTCTGACTATCAAAGGAGGACACTTGCCCCTAGGGTGAAATCCACAAAGAGGAATAAATGAAAAACTCACAGGAATGCCAGACAAGGGGTACAGTACTTACTATGGGATATAAAAGGAAAAAAATTCTAGAAAACATATGAGATGCTTAGGTGAAGGACCAAAAGTATGGACAGAGAGAAGTCAAGGTGGATTGGGGAGGAACAAGTGTGGGGGAAACAGAGAATAGAAGATAAACAGGACAGTCAGATACAAACGGACTGTTGAACAGTCTGAGTACACTCACCTAGCTGAGCCATGCCCTTAATCACAGCAAACTATCCTATATTCTTGTTAAATCCTATTTCTTCCTTCTTTGTGGATGTGTGATCGCTAGTGAAATTCAAGACAGATCAGCCAGTTAGCAGGATAAGAGGTCTGAGTACTTGCAACCTGAGAAGCTTGCAAACCAAGGTGCAGGCAGCTGGATAGACTCAATATCTAAGACTAGCTTCCAGAGAGACCATAATGTGCATATATTTACCCTACAAGATTTCAGTCCTTATCAGCTACAGAGAATTGGGTGGTTAATACTGTTCATATTTGTATGACCATTCTATGCATTAATGGAGGTGCCAGTAAAGACACTGCTCACTGTGTTGATCTGTGCAGCCAGCTGTGTGCACAGTGTGTATTTTGTGTGTGTGCATGTGCACATGTGCACCTGGTTTGTGCAGTCACTTGGTCTGGGGACAGGGAACCACATTGGCCTCATATCTATTGGGCTGGAAGGGGAGGAAGCCCCCTGAGTCCTGAGGACACTTGAATTCAGCCACCTTCTCACATTGTACTGAATTGCCACTGCTTTGAAGTCTTTTCTGTGGTTTACAATTTTCACTGAAGTTGTGCTTTGAATAATTTTCTATACATAAGAACTCATTTGCTTTTGTTCCCAGGAGCATCCCATTGGTCCCACACATGCATACTGATCATTAGAAAACTTTGCCTTTGGGGTAGAGGTTCATCTGGCTTTATCTGGCATGAACTTGAAATGGAACTTCAGACTAGGATAAAATCCACAGATGCTTTTACCTCATTATCATAGAATCATAGAATCATCATAGAATGGTTTGGGTTGGAAGGGACCTTAAAGCTCATCCAGTTCCAAGCCCCCTGCCAGCAGCAGGGACACCTTCCACTAGACCAGGTTGCTCAAAGCCTCATCCAGCCTGGCCTTAAACACTTCCAGGGAGGGGTCATCCACAGCTTCTCTGGGCAACCTGTTCCAGTGTCTGACCACCCCCACAGTGAAGAACTTCTTCCTAATATCTAATCTAAACCTCCCCTCTTTCAGCTTAAAGCCACTTCCCCTTGTTCTGTCATTAACTGCCCTTATAAAAAGTCCCCCCCCAGTTTTCTTGTAGGCCCTTCAGGTATTGGAAGGCCGCTATAAGATCTCCCCAGAGATCCTATCCTATCATATGTTAAGTTCTCTGAGCTCAAAAAAACTAAAATGCATAGAATGAGACAATGTGAGGTTTGCAGTTCTGATTCTGTTTGAGGAACAGTGACATGTAACTAAGAACATTTGTGAGAATACGTGCTAACACCATAACAAGGGTGTTGCCTTTGCTCTCTTGACGCTATTTCCTTTCATATGTTCAGAGACAGCTTTTAGAAATTTAGTGCATACAAATCCCTTTAGTGCACTGCTGCCAAGCTGGCTATGTGTTCATGCACAGATCCATTTTTCATATATACACAGATTATTTGCATGCAAGTGTATACATGCAGCTATGTAGGACCAACTCAGAACAAAAGTCAGACTTGCAATGGACTCCTCCAAAAACCACAAACAAAAAACGAGCCAAAGAAAACATTCCATCTAGTACATGGCACAACCTCCATCTCTCCAACGTGCTACAGAGCAACTGACTCTGCACATCTAGCATGGCTACAGGCTACTGCCCTCCTACAAGCTTGAAACTGTTGTTATTTTACTTCCCTCAGATGATTCTCATTATAACCAGGCTGACTGCTGAGTTAAAAAGTCAGTGTATGAATCATATCATCAACTCAGTCGTCTGGAATCTTGCTTTTCCATGCATTTCCTCATTGCTACATGGATCACCAGTGTAAAACATGTTGTAGCTGCATCAAATTTCCTTTTGCTCTTTTTAACCCTACAATTGCCTGTGAGCAGATACTTATTTACTGTTATCCAGCCTCCTAACCACTGATGATACGTGCCTTCACTGCCTGCCTCACAGAAGTCACAAAGAGTTACAAATGTTTAACTTGAGGTTATTGCCCAAGGGGAATCTCTTTATCCAGCTTCTGGGATAAGGCCTCAGCACTGAGCATCTGTGTTCTGCTCAGGAAGAAAAAAGACAACTCTCAATTTAAGTCTAATTTAAGCCATACCATTGCTCCACGCACCATCAGATCTCCTACATCTTTCCACAAGTGAAGGTGGCTCCGCAACCACCTATCTTTTGCCATAGCCATCTCCTGGGGGACCACTGGAGCTTCAAAAGGGCTGGTTCCACCAGCTTTTAACTCTGCCAGAGGAAGGATGTATGCACAAGAGTGGCTCAGAGCACTAGTCCTGAGACAGGCTTCTGCTGCCTTACGTACAGATGCACACAGACAACAAAAAAGGCTCCTAGCTATTAAGACTTACTATTTATGTGACATCCTCCTCTTTTCAACTGTTTATTTGAACTACACTATTAGCACATAATGGCTATTGTACAGTCGTGTGTTGTACATTCCCCTTTTACTATCTAAACACTGCACCTTCACTATTTTCTACCTACCATCGCTCTGTGTGGTATCATGTCAGCTTCCCCCATGTCCCTAATCTATCTAAATTCATCTATTAGCCTCCATTCTTGAAAATTATACTTTGATTTTTTTAGTAAAAGAAATATTTGTGACTGCTTCTCTTCATTAAAATTCATTTTTCCAGTTACAGAATCCAAAATACATCTGCCAATCTTTCCCCTTGAAGCCAGTAGTATGACCAAGGTACAGGATTAGAGCAGCTTTTTTACTTTCAGGGTGGACAGTAGGAAAATGGTTTCTCCTTAGTTTGTTTTTAATATTATAAAAATCTGTAATCAAGTTTTCAGAGCAGTGCTCCCCCTTCTCCATTACTACCTTGTACTAACCACCAGTAATCAATTTCTACGTTCAGAGACTGGGTTTCAGTCCATAACAACTATTTTAAGGACTGGTTTATTTGAACTTCTGTATGGTGGAAACAATACTAATCCTGGCTTGAAGTTATGAGATATTTATGAATATCTGGTGATCATACAGACAAAAATACTAACTATGTGCTTATCAACTGTTTCCAACAGGGTAGATGAATTTAGCAGCACTGCTAAACACTTTTGTTTCTACCTTAATCTTTAAGAGGATTCTGCTAAATAGATTAATCATTCAGGAACAGAGAAAAATGTTTAAAAGCTTGGCAGGAAAAATGGTCAGTCTCCTGTGCTTTTCATTTTCCACTGTCATCTGTGACTTTGGTAAGCAGAAGAGCGAGCATACACCTTGGGCTGCTTTTGATCACCATCTACTGAATGAATTAAGGAACTGCACAAACTCAAGGAGTGACGGCAATTTAAAGTTAAGCAGCAGTAGGATTAACAAGTCTTTTCATCATTTTTAGAAGACCTCAGATAGGCTTATTGAACTTGAAAAGGCAGGAATTTCCAGATGCCCCTAGATGCCTGTTGAAAGCCAGGTGTTTCATAATGACACCATTTTCTACTAGTGCTGTGACTGTGATGTTTTAGGAAGGCAAGACCTGCATAGGGAGTCAGTATCTTTTCCAGGGTGAATTACATAGTGAGAAAAAGCAACATGGTTTCAGGCAAGAAGTCCTTTCATTAAGTCTCTGTGTCTTTTCCAGGTGTCCAAATGTGACATTCATTTCATTGTTGTCTGATTTTTAGTCAAGATCGTCAGAAATACTATTTGCAAAATTTTTCATTTACAAAAATGGGTTGTGTCAGTTGTTATGACTAAAACCCACGTTCTGACTGTGCTTCAGCATTCATCCATGTAACAGGGACTTCAAGCCCCCTCAGTAAGACAACTGGACAAAGGAAGACCACTGATACCATTGGGGTGAAAGTCCCTAACAGCTTTAGATTTTGATCACTGCAGGTGACTTAGAATAACTTGGACAATGCTTTCCAACAGCACTGGCCAGGCAAGCAGCCTTGCCTTTCAGAAAGCATGCTGTAACTCAACACACAGGAACTCAATGTCTTCGCACTGAGGAATTTAAAAAGGCTAAAACAAAACAGAAAACACATCTTTACTGAATCAGTGTTATACTTTCGATATTAACTGATAATAGTGTAATTTTTCATTAAAGATTAGCAGGAGGAATTTCAGAAGGCTACAAAAGACATACCTGGAAGAAGCCTTTGCCTGTAGACAGCAGAAGTGCCTTCTTTTAAAATTGAAAAATAGTACTCCCTCCCCCTTTTCTTTTGAGGCCAGGTCAAGGAGCAGGCAAAGATACTGTGTCACCATGACTTACCAGTAGCCTACAAGCACTGTTAAACAATATCTACCCATGCTAAATTCCACATAGAGCAACTAGCCAGAGGGGTGTCTTTAGGTTTCCCTTCATGTCTGAAATTCAGACCATTAGCTGAATTGTCACTCAAGAAAAACAAACAAACAAACAAACAATACTCAACTGCTATTAAAACTACACACCAACATCTCAAACGTTACTGGATTCAGACCCCATATAGGACACTCAAATGCCTAGGAAGGAGAACACCATAAAATCTTTACAAGCATCATTTCAGATTTCATTAGACACTGACTTCTCAGTGATAATTATTCAAAATATCTTTTTCAAATTAACTTTATAGCCTGAACCTTGTAAGCAATACATGATTTTATACAAAGGATTTTAAGAAAAAAAAAGAAAAGAAAAAGCTAGTGCTGCCTGGGAAGCAGAAGATAATTCATGCTTGCTGTAGTTTATTCTTTAACAGCTCATGCCTTCAAAACAGAGCTGGCAGTATTACTGAGGAAATTATGTTGATTTAAGAACTGGAAGACATTTCGTCCCCAAACGTAGCTTTTTTTTTTTCCCTGACTGCACCAAATAGACATTAACGGCTGTGCACTAATGAGCAGTTCCAACATATTACTGTTGTTCTGGTGCCCCCCGATGGTCACCTTGCTCCACTGCCAGCCATGGCTTACAAACCTCTGCTGGAAAACCTATATTCCTGTTGTAATCCCCAAGGGCAAGAGTAGCACTTCATCTGGATGGACCAGAGCTCTGAGCCCTGACCCAGCTACCGGCACTACACATCTCCCATACGTGGTTTCCAGAGTTGGACATGCAGGGCAGGTCCTACAGCCAGATACTAACCACCATCCCTAACCACTTCCAGTGGAGTGTTTTGGCAGCTTGGGCAGTGAGCCCTTCAGGTCAACACAACTACCTCATAGCTACTGCAAAAACTAACCCGATTCACAAGCACAGATGCTACATCCAGGATCTCTGTAGAAAACGGCATTAAATTAATGGAACTGAGACATCATTCAAGCAGCTGAGACACATGGGTACCCAGCACCGACTGGGCCTTCCCTCCCTTCCCTAGTCACTGCATCCTGTCATCACCCACGCTGACCTAGCACGTCCAGACAGTCCCTGTCTCACACAACAACCAGTTCTGCACAGCACTGAATCCTGTCCCAATGCATCAGCAGGGGTGGCACGGACCCAGTCCGTTACCTCTTCATTTCCAACCATACTGTGGCACAGAGAAATTAATCGTTGGTCTATAAATCAGCACTTCCCTCTGTGAACTGATGACAACCTGACTATACTCACTGCAGCCAGAGGAAAAGGATGGTCCCAATCACAAAGGGCATTTCAAAAGACTTAATTTCCAAAAAACTTCAGGTGGAAAATATAGATGAAAGCTTAAAGCTCTTTAAGAAGAGATTAGATGGCCAAAAGCTGCAATCCTTCAATCAAGAAAGAAGACAGCTTTATCTAAAAGCCCATCCTGGTTTATTGGCAAAGTGAAGATAGCAAAGCAATATTTAACAAGTTGAAAGGGGGAAATGGGTCAGGTAGCCATCAATACAAATGTGACATGGAGAAAATTTATCAGAAGGAAAAGAAATCCTTAATTGACAGGACTAAGGAAGAAGAAACACTTTAGTATGTACATTAGGGACAAGTGAAGCCCTACCTATGGTTAATTATTAAAAATGCAGGCAAGGCAAAAGTGTTCAATGAGCTTTCAGCTTCTGCATGGAGGGATGCCTACCACAAATCTGATGAACTTTGCGAGCCATCAGCAGCTATTGGGATGTTAAAGATCTACCAAGGGCAAATTTTTCGATCTACAGGCCTGGATGGTTTGTACTCAAGATTAAAAAAGGCTCACTGAATCTTTGGATAATTTGGGGGATACCATGGGAATTTGGGAAAACAAGTATCAGTACTAGAAGTGGTAAGGAAATGGACCTAGTGAAATAAGGATGCCTAAGACAATATGAACATAAAGTTAAAAATAAGCAATATCTGTTCTGGATTTAATTTATACTGAATTAAAGGGTAAGAATATATATCCATTTTAAAATTGATTGAAACAGATTTAAAATTTAGTCTTTTGTGTTCAGTTACATTTATATCTTTGCCAAACACAATTTTTTTTGGGTCAGCCTGCCTTCATTATTTTGCTGATATTACAAGTTTTCTTGATGATTTACTTGCACTTAGAGCATTAATAAGGAAGCCTTACACAAGCCATTTAGATGAAAAATAGCAGGAACAATTCACATAGCAACAGCACAAAAAAATTAGGACCACACAACAGCAATAAAGTAAAACTAAGCAAGATTTTAATAACTAGCATATCTCCACATGTAGTAAATAGGGTGTCAATCAAATGTTGCTGCTAGTGAGGCTCCACAGAGATTAGGATTAGCCTTGATGCTAATCCCTATTGTTGGTTTTCTGGAAGTCAATATATGACAGCTGATACCATTTGGAGTGAGAGATTCACAAAGAGAGAAAATGAAGGAAGACAGACCTGGAGTGCTCAAACTTACTCCAGCAACAGTGTCTTAATAGAGCCAAAAGGTAAATTGTGCATGTAGGAAAAAACCATAGACAGCTCAGAATGCATGAATATCCTAAAAACAGTGACTCTGAAAAGACTGTAGCAGTCAACACCGAAACGAAATTAATATGAGCTTCCAGGTCACATTAGAAACAAGAATCCTTCCTGGCAAGAAACTGACCTCTCTGAAATTCTTTTCACTCTATATCAGAGCCAAAATCAGCTTTAAAAAGTTCTGTCAAGAGACAGACTACAAACTTTTGTAATTAGGTCATTTATGTGGACGCTTTAAAACAGCCACAGCTGCTCCTAAACACAGATCTTCAGATCCTAGAACCACTGGTTAATCTGGGATTGTCTGTTTTCCATTGGCCAAGGGGAAAAAACAACCCACAAGATGTCTCAACAATTTCTTCTGTTATTGAAATAATCATTTCTACACACAAGAGAAGTTTTAATTTCAGTGTTCATCATCACAATTTTACAAGTATTTTACAAAGCCTCGTCAGCTTGAGCTCCTGAAGAAATACAGTAGAAGAAAAAAGTTAATATGATCCATGATTTTATAAACAAGGGTACAGGCATTAAGGAGGCAATTTTATCTCCGCACGCAGTAGCTGAAATTCAGGTGCTGGAAACAATGAATAGTTCAGATGTTCACTTTTTTTTTTTTTTTTTAACAATAATGAAAAAGTGGAAGGATGCTGATGACAGCCACAGAAATTATTCAATAGCTAATGAAGAGTTAAAGATGTGAATCTAGTTTATAAATAAAAGAATGAGAGGCGACTTGATGATAGCTTATGAGCATGTGCAAAGGGGAAAATAGAGAAGTATTTCATTGTGGAAAGGTATTTTTTCACCACCTTTTTTCCTCCCTTCTCAATCAATACCCTTTCATACAAGAAGGCTAATAAGCCATTGAAAGAATGTGCCAAGGAAAACGGTAGTTTTACCATCTCTTAATATTTTCCAGTCAAGAACAGATACCTTTCTAGAAGATGTGCTTATGGAAAAGTAAGCACCAGGCTACCCAGAGAAAAGTCCCCAAAACACAGAGGTGGCCAGGTAATTCCTCCCGTCCTTAAGTTCTTTTTGATCATAGGCTTCAGTTTTATGGCTAAACACAAATCAGCTGCCAACATGAAAATTTGTTTATTAATTTATTTTTCTAACTCACATGCAGCAACCTAAAGCTTGTTAAATAACAGCTCGTACATTCCTGTCCAGCAAGCACAATTCAGTTTAAGTGTATTTTCAAGGGAAAAACGTAAAGCCAGCTGATGCTTTCCCACAGACCTCCGGACTGACTGCAGCTGGCTCATCTCATCTACCCAAAAAAGGGAAAGGAGAAGAACTGCATCCCCTGTCTGGATGCACCTCTCTCAGCACACGTGGTCCATTGAGCAAATAAGAGGACAAAGACTGTACTGGTAAAGAGGTGCTGCTGCAGAAAGCGGCAGGGAAGGGTAGAGAGGCAGGGGAAGGGCAGGGCGATACAATAGCTCCGTGGCTGCTCTTTGGCAGACAGCGTGCTTTCCTCTGTCGTGTTTGCACTTCTCTTCCGGTGCCTCAAAAAATGCATCTTCTGGACTACCAGGAACAAAGTACGCGCTTAAACTTGAGAAGAAACTTCTTTACTGTGAGAGTAACAGAGCCCTGGAACAGGCTGCCCAGGGAGGTTGTGGAGTCTCCTTCTCTGGAGACATTCAAGACCCGCCTGGACGCCTTCCTGTGTGATCTCATTTAGGTTCCTGCTCCGGCAGGGGGTTGGACTAGACGATCTTTTGAGGTCCCTTCCAATCCCCAACATTCTGTGATTCTGTGATTCCACTTAAACTCCCATGCACTACTGCTCTTCCTAAAGATATACGTAAGCTGTCCAACATAAGCAGAAGTGTAAAGCCATAAATGTTTCATTTGTACCCTGAAACAACTAAACAATTATTTCACCAAATATCTGTAACGTATGTTTGTCATTCTTTTCTAGAAACATTGCATATACCCTAATGCCCACATCCTTTGCAATTCCATGTGACATGGTGTGTTCCCCACTTATATCTGATACAACCATTACCATGAAATATTTCCCCAGATAAGTTAAACCAATGTTGAAATTGCCACCACGTTTCAGACTACAGCGGAAGTTTACCTTTCCTGTGAGGTAAAATAAAGGCTTATACTGTTAAGCAGCTTCTGTTTTCTGGCTGATAAGGCAGAAAGTTATCTTATCTTGTTTTCCATCAAATACATGGCAACTCATGCTGTAGAAGTCCATTAATTAAGGGTGAAACTCAAAGATTTTCTATTCCTTCTTTTCAATTCCATATAAAATGACCAAAAAAAAAATCACTGTGCTATTTATCTTGTAATCACTATTACTGCACAGCAGCCAATTCATTGCTGTTATTTATTAAACATACCAAAACCAACAGAATGCTAGAAAACACCTGGTTCATTCAGAAATCACAGCAGGTACCAACTGAAAAGGAAGAAACGTCACAATGCTACCAGAAAGATTTGTAACTAGAGGAAACTTTATTGTATAGTGTAGAAAGGGTTTGTTTAGAAAGCCACTACCAACAGACCACACTAGCACTCATTATTCATTCATGAGATTGCCATTTAGTCCACCTGCAATTTCTGATACTCAAGTACCTTCATATAATATTTAAAGCATTCAGAGAAGCTCCTGTTACCACATCCTCGCAGAGGGAGAGGCTGCACTTAAAAGGTGCCAGCCAAGAAGTAGTGGCTTCCATTCCACATTGCTTTTTTTTGGCACCCAGCAAAACTGCAAAATCATGCACTAACAATTTAAACAACTACTGAAAAGAATTTTCGTTTGGCCATGTTCTTTGCTTTTCTCTTGATGAGATTCGTCCTACACAAAGAACCAATGGGAGGGGCAAATATTACTTATAACTTACACATATCCTTCAGCTTTGAAATATCAAGTATTAGCAAGGTCAAGGAATATATATAACCATCATGTAACAAGCCAGTGGCTCTGCTGGGCAGTCACATCATCAGTCCCTAATGCCCCTTAAAATGTTCACTGCAAGCACTCACCTAAAAATCATCTGTTATTCCCTCATTTGCATTCCTCAGTCATCAACCTCATCCAGTTCAAACTCGCACTGTATTATCAGAAAAGACAAAACTCCTGACCTTGTAAACTTCATACCAAAATCTTCACAGGGACAGGGAGCCCCAGCTGGGACAGCTGCAGGAAGGGCAGCTGTAGGAGCAGCTTACAGACACAAGGTGGAACACTGTAGTGAAACGAGGATGGTCCTCAAGGAGCACCACTGTCCACCATGAGATAGGACTGCACGGCTGCCTTGCTACCTCTTAACATCCAGGTGTCCAGCTCAGCCAGCAAGCCCCACACCAGCTCAGCTCTGCTAGAATCACACAATGCAGCTCTGGGATCACAACTCAAGAAAGGCCCAAGGGCCTCAATTTAGCCAGGCTTCCTACAGTTTCAGTCCAAGGTATTTTTTCTGTCAGTAGGATGCTGCAAAATTCAGCCTTTCTTCCACCTCCTTCACATAGGAACAGAATTTATCCCTTGTGCAAACCACAGAGCATCAAGTCCACAAAATCCTTCTGTGACCGCTGCTTTCCTGAGACAAGGCTGTACATCCTCCCCATACCCACACGATACCACCTGTGCAGCCCCAGGGTTGAAAATTGTTGTGTTCTCATCACCAAGATATCAGTTATGATCCTTCAGAGAGCCCCCAGGGCTTCTCATATGAAAGGAGTAAATTCAGAGCTGGCGTGCAGACCAACTTCAGAGAACTTCCTCAGTGTCCCTATGGGACCATGCTGCAGACACCCAGCAGAGAGAGGAAATAGCCATGAGTTGAGGGTATTGGAGATACTCTGAAATGTCAATACCTCTGAATGACTAGTTTTCTCATTTCACAGAAAATTAGGAGGTGGAAGGGGAAGAAAAGGGAGTTCATTATTCCCCAAAAGGCCAGATAAAATCATTTAAGTCAGTGCATTAAAATATGATTCCTGTTTGTTACAAAAACAAAAGATGATAGGGGTGGGAGACAGCTTTTATTCAGGTAAAAACTAAGCACAGAATGAAGCTACTAGTGACCTCAGGACTCCAGTACTTAGACATTCCTAGGATGTTTCAATTATTGAGTTCCTCTGTGATGTATATTGGGTTTCATTTTGATCCACAGGCTATTAAACATGATCTATGACACTTTCAGAAAAGCTGCAGTTTGGAGTTCAGCCTGTAACTCAAACTTTTTTTTTCTTCCATCATTGGTTATTAATGTGCACATGGCACTGAGAGAGCATAATGAAGAAGTGCACAGATATGCAGGAGCACAGTGCTGCTTTATAAGAACATAGTCAATAGGGTCGACTAGAAGTAAATTAACTGTGTTGAGTGTCTTCAAACTCTTCTTTCTTATTACAAACAGTTCTTTTCACAGGCAGGCACAAAAGGCCATTTAAAATATTAGTCGATATGTTCTAACTCCAAAATGAAGTAAAGGAAAGGAAGAGTAATTAGTGCTATTGAAGCAGAAGAAAATACATGCTGTTTAGGCAAACAAGTACTAGGTAGTCAGGAATCTGGATGCACTAGCTGAAACCAACAAAATACACCATGAATGTAGCAATTTGCCATAGCTCATAATAGAAAATCTTTGACTGTAAATAGGTTAAGAATGTATCTATATTTTTGTCAAAGAATAAACCATAGATTTGGAAGTCACTACTTCTTGGAAAGTGTATATTTGCAAGGAATCAGATGGTGTTTGTTTTTACAGAGTTGAAGGTTTGTTTGGTTGGTTGTTTTTTCCCTAAAAGTAACCAAAGACTATTAAGACAGCAGAAATATTGACCACATTGAAGAAAAAAACTGGAACCTGCAGACAAAAGAGGCTGGAGAAATGGACTGACAATAACCTCACAAAGTTCAAAGGGAAATGCCAAATCCTGCATCTGAGGAGGAACAACCTCCTGCACCAATGAATGCTGGGGGCTACCCAGCTAGAAAACAGCTTGGCAGAAAAGGATGTAGGGGGCCTGGTGGACACCAAGTTGAATATGTCAGCCAGCAATGTGTCCTTGCCACAAAGAAGGCTACTATAGCCTGGGCTGCATTAGGCAGAGCACTGCCAGCAAGTGGAAGGAAGTGATCCTTCCCTCCTACTCAGCACTGGTGAGGCCACACCTGTCCTATGCTTCTTAGTACAAGAGAGACATGGATATACTGGACAGAGTCCAATGAAGGGCCACAAAGATTGTTAAGGGACCAGAGCATGTCTCCTATGAAGAAAAGCTGAGATAGCTGAGACTGTTCAACCTAGAGAAGGCTTTGGGGGGCGGATCTTATCAATGCATATTTATACATGAAAGAAGGGAGTGAAGAAGAGGGAACACAGTGGTGCACAGTGAGAGGACCAGAGCAATGGGCACAAATTCAGGAGGTTCCCTCTGAACATCAGGAAACACTTTTTCACTCTGAAGGTGACCAAGCAGTGGCACAGGCTGCCCAGGAAGGTTGTGGAGTCCCCATCCTTGAAGATATTCACCTGGACATGGTCCTGGGCAAGGTGACTCTGCTTGAGCAGGCGTCTTGGACAAGGTGACCTCCAGAGGTCCCTTCCAACCTCAACTGTTCTGTGATTCTGTTAACAAGTTTTTCTAAGAATCTAGTTACTTCAGTAATACTATGCTTTATTCCATCCTCTCCAAGAATAATTTGATTTCACATGATCTCAATATGTAAATACAGAATCAGATACATGTGTGTCCATGAGCACATACACACATTTATATTCCAAATGTACATATGAACAATTTAACAGTGTTGCATTGCAAAATATGATATTTTTTTTACTTCTATAGCAGTAATGAACAAAAATGCAATACTCTTCTGTGTGGCAACATGACTTCAAGTAAGGAGCACTTTTATTACGCTATTGGGAAATGATGAGAGGTACAAATAAATAAAACATGCTGAAGTGCTCTTATTGCAAAAACATGATAAACTCTTCCATCCATGCCCTTTTTTTCTTATTTTCTTTACCTGTAAAATACTGATAAATCATTAATTTACCTGCCTTTCAAACATGTAACAAGAGTTAACTAGTGGGACAGATTCAATGTAAACTCCCTTTGGTTTCCTATACTCCAAAAAATAGTTTAATGCTTGCTTTTAAATGATGTCATAGAATTGACTTCTTTTTCAGATTAGCCGGTTTTGCCTATTAGCAAAAGGACAGGCTAATCACAAAAGAAAGTGTTAAATTGTTCTTTGTTCCTGTGTTCACAGCAATGATCATTATTTTTCTTTTCTACCTTGGTCATTCATAGCAGGATATACCACTCCGATGCTTCAATTTACCCTAGTATAACCCTTTAATCAAGATTACCATTATCTCCAAATTAGGAACACTTAGATATCTTATTTTTCAATACTTCACAAACACAGAGAGAAGGATTTTCTGAGGTATGTCACCAACTGCCTACTTAATTTATATGAACTGTGCCAATTCCACTTAATCCCCTCCAAAATTCACTTTTTTGTAAAAGAAAAGTGGTTTAGTTTTACCTTCTTGGTCTTTCTACAAGATGTGAGACTCATAACAACGGATGCAAAATGTCCACTGCTCTGAGTAATGTGCTGTATCTATTTGAAAGCCACACAAATTAAATAGTACTGTCTTTGTTCACACAGAAATAGCAAGAAGTGCTTCTGCAGTGCTTAAACACCTTTTAGTCAATTGAATCGGTGGCAATAAAGTGAAGAATGCAGTCCCACTGACTCCCCAAGGCCTTTGTTCCTGTGATCTTTCAGTTAGAAAATAAGGCTGTTTAGATGCTTCCTATGTGTAAACAGAAAGATTTGTTATGTGTGGAGCTTTTAACAATGCAAAGGTTTGAAATCTGCTTGATTGTTCCCTGTTTCTGAACTGAAAGCTAGAAAGGCCCTCAGGTTTTAGCAAGGTAGCATGCAAAAGTTTTAAAACATTGGACAAGTGGAACCTATGCTTCCCCTGTAAGAAGGGAGCACTTCTACACAAAACATACCCCACCATCGTAGGTGATTTGGGTCCTGAAAGAACGGTCGTGTTAGCTAACTAGTCCTGGTGAGTTATTTTAAGCTGAATTCAGGCCCCACCTGGAATACTGTGTCCAGTTTTGGAGCCCCCATCACAAGAGAGACCTGGAGCAGTTAGAACAAGTCCAGAGGAGGCCACAAGGATGATCCGAGGGCTGGAGCACCTCTCCTATGAGGACAGGCTGAGAGAGTTGGGGCTGTTCAGCCTGGAAAAGAGAAGGCTCCAGGGAGATCTTACAGTAGCTTCCAGTACCTGAAGGGGCTACAAGAAAGCTGGGGAGGGACTTTTCATAAGGGCAGTTAATGACAGAACAAGGGGAAATGGCTTTAAGCTGAAAGAGGGTAGGTTTAGATTAGATATTAGGAAGAAGTTCTTCACTGTGAGGGTGGTCAGACACTGGAACAGGTTGCCCAAGGAAGTTGTGGATGCCCCCTCCCTGGAAGTGTTTAAGGCCAGGTTGGATGAGGCTTTGAGCAACCTGGTCTAGTGGAAGGTGTCCCTGCTGATGGCAGGGGGTTTGGAACTAGGTGATCTTTAAGGTCCCTTCCAACCCAAACCATTCTATGATTCTATGAATTAAGTACCATACTTAGGTATGGCCATACTGCTCCTAGTATGTGAGCTAGCTGAGGTACCTTCACAGCACATTATGTACTGTGATGAAAATACATATTGCATTGATACTGCTGAAGGTTTGGTCGTTTACTTTGAATCTGTCCATCTCTTATGATTTTCTTTCCTCACAATATTTGTCCCCATTTTGTCTATCTCCCCCAACTTCATTTCATGCCATTAGGTGTATTACCACATGGAGAAACTATTGGACCCTCCATTATCCTTAAAAGGATTTCAAGCAAGAAACTAGTGTGAAATCTACTTCACCTCTGGGGATCTGAGCAATCTTGCTCTGCAGGTGGCTTGTGGAAGATGAAATCCTTGTTCAGCCTGAATGCAACCTATGGAGCTGCAGCAGACTCCCTCCCCACAGCTTCGATCATTTCTGTAGGCTGAGCACTGGGGATCAATAGACCTTGGTCCCCAGTGGGCCTTGAACATGCAGAGCTCAAAGTTAAATCTCTGACAAAAGTTGCCTCGTACTCTCACCTAGTAAACCATACAGCAGCAAAGCCATTTGGGTTTCTTCTATTTGTTCTGAGAATTGAGGGGTAGCTTTAGCAGCTGTGTAGCAGTGCTCTTATAATAGAGATGTTCTTCTTCCAGATGTGTTATTATTGCTGGATAGGATGTAAATATTGTCAGTTCAAGATATTGCCTGAAATTACAAGTCTGGGAGGGGACTGAGGGGTAGAATAGAAATAGTCAGCTATTCAAACAACAGAACTTAGATGGCTAAAATGAAGTGGAAAGTAATTTAGTGATGTTGATTTGTGCCTGTCAGCCTCAATTGAAATACTGCCACTGACCTAAAAAAACATAAAGATTTCTGCATGAATGGAAGTGCTTTTAATTGGATCCCAACTGGCACTTCCAACTCCTGAAAAGCCAGTCTGGAAGAGGGGACAGCCAGAGAGCTAGAACTGAAATCTCTGCAAATGACATATCATGAATTACTGAAATAATCATTTAGATCATTACAGAAAGCATGAGCTGGAAGCAGTTCACATCTTTGCTTTGTCTTATTACATCTACGCAGGTTACAATACAGTCACATACCTCTGTTCTATTCCCATACATGCCTGATATGCCAATCATCCCATGAAAGAGCAAGTGTGAGATGAGGTCAGTCTCACAAGCCATTATATGTGGCTGAAAAGTTAAGCTGGTGTACAACCATATCAATGTAAAAGATATACTGGAGTGTTGGTAGCACCTGGATCTAATGCTCAGGTGAGATGGACACAGTCAATGTAAAATGCATCAATCTGCTTCTCCCGATGGAGGCTTTAACAGTGAATTTGGCCCTTTAGTCTAGCACTACTACTTCAATACTCATGCAAGAATAAATATAACAAAGACATAAATTCCAGTTATGAAGATATGCAGTCAGAAATCAAGGTATCCTATTTTGAATTAACAAATTTTTTTTATGTTATTTTTGTATTCCTACAACTGAAATCTATGGAGGAGACATTTAAAACAAAGTCATGCTAAATATCTTTTTTAATTAACAGCTACAGACACTTTCAAACTGATGAGTTATATAAAACTGCAGAAAAACACACATTAAAAGGGAAAGTGTGCAAAGCCCTCATTAACAAGGTACTGAAACACTGCTATAATTTTTCTCTGCTATTATATTCCACTGTACTGTTCCTTCTCATTTATCAGAGCTCAGATCTCTCTGCTTAACAGTAACAGTCATTTATATGCAGCTAAACTACAAACACTTTATTCACCTGGCGCTGTACATTATTAGTTGCAAAATAAGTGATGTTGTTACTTTAACAAGTGACTGCTTATTGTATTATTACATTTCTGAGCACCATCCTCTGCTGAGGAATGGTCACACTACAATGTAAGACCTGGTTATTATTGCTTTACTCATTTTGTCGTTTCAGGGCTTATTGTGCCTCTCTCCCCTAAGGTCCCTGGCTGCAGCTCTGCCTCCACCAGGCCTCCTGCTCTCACCTCTCCAAGAAGGCTGCATTTCTGCCTCTCTTGAACACAGTAATACTGAGAATTCAGCTGGGCTCACTGAATTAGGAGGAAATTTTGAAGCTCTTCCCTCTAGAAGCCTGTAAAATAGGGGTCTAAACCAGCACACAGCATGCTCAGGATTTAGCGTTGGGTTCTTTGTACTTACTTTATGAACCAAGGCAGCCAAGTTGGGATCCCTAAAGTTCCCCTGCTGAATGGTAAAGCTAGACAAGTCTTTCCCAAGGGTGGCTCTGACACTAGGTTGCCTAAGTCATGATCTAGGCGTTCCCCTTCTCCATGTTAAAGATGGAGGGAAACTATGTTAACTCCTCAAGTATCCTCATTGGGTAAGTGCCTCAAGTTATATAGGATTAATCTGGAGCTTTTGTTGACCCTGAGGATTTCCCTGACAAACAAAATTTTTTCAGACAACCCCTTTGGAGGTCCCCATCTGATTCCCTGAAATGCCCCTGGAAGGTCTTTCTTTTAGATCTGCCAAAGCAATCTCTTCTACTTGTAAATTTTTGTTTCTTGAAGTCCACAACAGACTTGTAGGTTGCTTTGAGAGAAAGCAAAAAGGCTAAGGGACAAGCCCATCTAGTAACAATCCTCACATGTTGGCAAAAAACCCACAGAATTTGACCCATTGTTTTTCTTTCTGTTCTTTTTCAAACACATTTCTACATGATTATATTATTTCAATGCAACAAGAAAGCACATGGGATCAGAAACAATTAGATCAACACACAGTAATCACAAATGACTGATGAACAGCTCCAGATGTGTCAGTCACAATGATTTAGCCAATCTAACTCCCATATACCTCTGTGTAAATCTTATGTGTAAAAAAATGATCTTCCTGTCATTTGATGTGGCCCTCCACAGAAACATGTCAAACAGAACTACATGCTAGAGTCAGTAGGCTATCTGTACCATAAAAATTACTCAGGTAAGCAATGTTCACAGAAACAGGTCTCTACCATTGCTCTTGAAATACACACATTAGAATATTGTTTAATTGTTCTCTCGTTCAAGCGTAAGAAAAACTCAGAGCATAGTACACAAGGATGGCAGGCATTCGAGTAACAACATTTTGCACACAAAGCCCAAGTGGAAATGCACTTGCAGTGATATGTTGGAGACCTTTCTTGTGCATAAACCAGGGCTCTCTGCATTTAATGTTGTTGTTATAATCTATGTAATTTTTCTCTTGTTCTTCCAAAATATAGATGGCAAATACTATTAATATAACCAATTGGAGCTCTTGTTTTCCCTTCCCAGTCAAACCTCATACCACAGTCAATAGATATTTTGAATACATAAAGAATACTGAATTGGGTTCTTGATTAGTGTTTGATTTATACCACAAAGACCACAAGATTCAGAGGTTGCCAAGGCAACACCACTTCAACCTCCTTACATTTCTGCTTTGATATGAAACCTCTCATTGCATAAATGTATCACAACACCAGTCAGCATGACAGGCTATTCTACAAATATGCCTTCAGATAGCAGACAGCTATATTCTTCTCTTAAGTGGGGGGAAAAGGCAGGAATAAAGTTACCTTTTACTAATGGGAAGAGGAGAGGGGCAAAAGTGGCATTCTAAGCTATATAGGCTTTATTATGAAATTGTATCCTAGGCCTTCTCATACAGCCAATAAAATTCATAATATTTGGACAAAAACCCACAAAAGAGCAGGAAGCGAACAAAATAACCACAAACACACCACACAAGTAGAGTCCGAGACTCTAGAATTTTCAGTCATTGGAACTACAACTGCATATAAAAGCTTTACTGAACCATTGGAAAGCGAATACTCCAGCATATGTTGCTTACAGCTACAGAGCAGGCAAAGTTTAGTAAAGCATGAAAGACCTACCAGAAACCTACTGACACTTTTTTAACCTCAATTTTGAGGTCTAGAGTGGTACTTAGCAATATACCACTAGACTTCTTTATTAAGCAGTATTCAATATGCAGTAGTCTACCTAGGATTATAGTCCAGGATCCTCCAGCAGAGGCAGGCTCCCACAGGAGGAGGGCTCTCTGAAAGATGGTTACTTCTGTGTCTCCTCCTTAGTCTTTTAGACCACACTGAGTCTGAGCAGACTACAAACTGATCCAGAATACACAAAGCATGGCTGGCTGGGTGGGTTAGCAACAGGATGGCAATAGTTCCAGATGCATCCCTCCAAACCTTTCCTTTTGCCCTAGCACCCTCTGTGCTGCCAGGAGGCTTTTCAGAGACAGTATTACGAACAATCACCCAATTCTGCATCATCTGGGGACACTCCAGCATGAGCTGAGAAAGCTGACCTTTGCATTTCTAAAGAGAACACTGTTACATGTAAGAATACACATGGATCTTTGTAGTTATGGAAAAAATAATATGAAAATTTGAATGGTCTGGGCTGAAAATTTTTACTTCTGCCTCCAGTTCCATTTCTGGATTGTAATTTCCAGTTACACTTTTCTCACTATGACTTGGTGACACGCTGTCCATCCTCAACAGTAAACAAAATAAATCTTAATGGTGTGTCATAAGAAGAAGAGGAGCAAAAATACCAGTAGGGGGCATGTACAGTACGAGCAAAGCAATTGTTCCTTCATCCCAACAGTTACATCAGTGCCAGGTCACAGAAAATTGCCCCAGTTTGTAATAACAAAATAACACCACTTACAAATATTTCTAGTTGAATGCTCCTCCATTACCACAGAGTGACCATTTGTGTGGTTTCTAAAAAGAAATCCATCTCTACTTACTTGTGAAGAATGTCACTTTCACACTAAGGTGTGAAAAACACCTTACATCACAGGTTCCTTTACAGGTTATGCCACCTGCTATGCACTCAGAGCACTGCAAAATGTTCAGGGCATGGACTATCTTGGACCATCCAACTGCATCCAAAGCCTTGCTGTACTGCCTATAGAACCAGTTTCACTACACAGCCAATTCCTGCATGCTGTAATCCCAAAAGATGAAAGTGTGGCAAGTCTGTGGATGTGCACAGAATTCCCAGTTTCACTGGGTAAGGAAGGAATGTATCATTTATGCTGTTCTTTACTTCCCCACCACCATGTTGTTTCTCATTCCCTAAAGCGTTCAGGTGATGACTCAAATGACCAGCTAGCACCTGACCCAAAACATACAGGCTACTCTTTCCTATCACCTGTTTTGCGTGTTGGAGACGCTGTTGGAGACACTGTTTTGCATGTTGGAGACTCTGAAGAGGGCAAATTTGGACCTAAAGACCAAGACTCTAGAATCTAAAACAAACAAATAGCCTACACTCCCCCCCCACCAAAAACAAAAAAAAACAACAAAAAAATCCCCAAACAAGTTTACAAGACACAGTTTATGTAGGACAGCTACAAGATTGACATCAGAATCAGGTATCATGCTGCCATCCAGTTAGCCTTAACACATTTCCACATAAAGTGGGCCACTGAAGCTGGAGAAGAGCCAGTGCAGCAGAAAACCTTCCAGGTTATTTTGCACAGGACTATGCAAATTCTTCCCAAAGCTGAGGACTTGATATCAGAGCTATTGGTTTATCAACTTTTACCAGCACTAAAACTCACATAATTAACCTTAGAAGACAGCATATTACTCTGAACAATATTGTTGAACAAAAATATTGTGACTAAAATCAATTACTTGCTCAAGGGATTTTTAAGACATACATTTCCTTAATTATTGTCAGATATGCAGGTCAACAAAAAGCAAGATTGATTTCTGGATAAACAGAATAACTGTGATGTTTAAATGTTGTGTGGAAAGAGAAATTGTGAGTTAAAGCATTTTAATGAAATTACAGGAATATCCAGGAGGTACTTCCAGTCAAGAAACTGTACCCATGTCCATCTATCCATCCATGGCATAATGCAATACCCTCTCCAGTCTTCACCTTCTTATCACTTACACCTTGCTGATCAGGATGCATTCCTTCTTGTGCAGCCATACTGATTAATGTAGTACTAATACAATCACTATGCTGTTTGCATCAGCAATGTTAGAACAAATTGACATTAGCTGGAAAAGTCAAGTCAGCCTTATTTTTTGTGACTCTGTGCTGTCATCTCATCTGCTCACTGATATATGTTGTGCCCTGAACTAGCCCTCGGCATCTAAAATAGCAAAGTAACCCCAGACCTGTCCCTGTAGAGAATCAGGGAGGTGAAATAACATGTTTTAGCCATGTAGCAGGTTCATTTCTGTAGTGTCCAAGAACTTCCCAGCAGTGCCTAAAGCCACACAACTAACAGTCAACATTTGTCGTTTCCTCTCCTCATCTGGGAGAGAAATTTGTGCCATTCAGTGTCTTGCTTTGCTAGGGAGTTTTGGTCTGGTTTGTGGTAGATATTTTTTTCAGGCTTTTGTGGGGAGGAGGGAAATAGGTGATGTTTTAGGATTTGGGGTTTCTTAGTGCTTCATCAGAGGAGGTATAAGAACCATGAAAATGTCACTTTGCCCATCAAAAGAGTGATTGAGATCTGCAGCATTGCTCTGTTCTCAGGAAAACTGCACACAAGCTCCTTTCCCTCCCAGTTCTCTCACACAAAACACTGCCTAGGAAATCTGCATTTCCAGCATTAGTCTATCTACATCAGTACATAAAATAAAGTCAGGCATCTATTCCCCATCCTGACTGAAAGCACCATAGAGCAGCAGAGCAAAAAGCCAGTAAGTTACACTCAAAAAGCCACTCAGAAGGTACGTGCTCAAAGCCATTTCTTGTGCTTCATTACTTCCCTCCTCAGTCCCCTGCCTAGATACATAAATCAAAAGGTGGCAGGTGCAGCATTATTTCTTCTACACCTTCCCATTGCTCCTTTCCAAATCCCCACTCCTCCATGGGTAGAGGAGTTGTTACACAGCTCTGTGTGTGTATGTATACATATATATACATACAAGCCTTCCACCCTAATGAGAAGGAAAGCCCCATATGAAAGGATCATAACCCATCCAAGCTTTGTGAAGCATGGTAAATGCAAAGCTTTTGTATCCACACTGTTGTTATACATGGCTTTGTCCTACAAAATTTAAATATACTCTCCAAAACAATACAGACAGGATTAAGGGAGACCTCACCCTTAAAGACACCAGCAACCAGCATAAGTTGAAAGCAATTCCTGGGAAAGGAAAGCCACTGAAAGGAGAGCAGACTTTATAGGAAGTATGCATGTATATAGAGTATGTATAGCACATACATATAACATGTATACCATACGCAAGCATGGGTATGGTATATACATCTGTGTTCTAGCTTAACTTTTCAGTAACAAATTCTAGGAAAAAAATAACTGCAGAACACCAAAGCTGCTACAGAGAGGAGCAAACAATTAATTAAATTCAATTTCTCACATAATAGCTTATTCAGTAAAACATAATACTGCAGTGTTTATTGGCTTCCTAATTAAGTCTAACTACTGACTCCCTGTTAGGAACTTCAACATTTTACTGCTGCTTTTTTCAAGACATTCATGATTTTCTACCAGAATGGCAAAGAGCCACAAAAATGCTCACCAATGAAGTTTTTTCCAGTTATATTCCTGCTTTCATTTATAGCTTGTTTAACATCAGAAATGTATTCTTAAACACTTCCTCACTTGCATTATCATAGTGTAATCGTCTGGCTAGCAGCCAAACACAGACACTCACTCACTCTAACCCATACTAGGGAATATCCCATTGGCATACCCAATTACCAATCTGGTTTACCAATTTCAATGTTCCTCACCCCTCCAAGACTAGCAAAACACAAAATCCTTCGACTTCCACTGAGAATTGAAAACATTAGTATGTTATCAACATTCTTTCCCATACTGAAACCAAAACACAGTGCTATTCTAGCTACTAAGAAGAAACCTAGCTCTGTCCCAGCCAAAACCAGGACATAGATACCATAGAAACCATAGATAATGCAAGACAAGTTCCAAGGACAACCTTAAGTGTCTGAAACAGGTAATGAATACTCTGTCTAGACAAGAGATGCAGACAACACTGTTCCACACTTCTCTCAGTTCTGCCATCTGCTAACAGCTTTGACAGTAAGCTGAATACCTGCAAATGTCTGCATCTCTTACCTGAAAAGAAAAAAATAGTTAGCTTTGTCTAAATAGAGAATAAACTTTAAAATTCTGTAACACCTATTTAAAGATTAAATCCTCATTCTACTGATAGGTTAACAGTGGGGAAAGTCAGAGGCTACTTCACATTTCTATCTGGCACACAGATAAATCAGTAAACTACAGATAGCATGTTCATGTGACACTCACCTGGTGTAGCTTCTGCCAAAATTCAGGTCCATCCTCCATTTTTCTTAAACTTGGTGGAATGTACCAAAAGCAAACGTTTGCATACTCTGGCTAAACAAGAGAACAAGTGATTGCTTATGAGATGTAGCAAATGAAACAGTAATACAGACAATAGCTTGCCAAAAAGTTCTGCCTTATTTTTTCTAGGGGACAAAAAACAAATCCATTGAGTTTAAACCCTTTTCATTAAAACATCCTTCTCCAGCTCACCTTCTGTTTCCCTTTTTTGAAAGTCAAAATCATTTTCACATCATCTCATTTCTTTCTGTTGCCAGAAAAAAGAAATCTATCTTGGTTCCTTTTTCATTTCTTCTTCCCCTATATATATATATATATTTAATTCTGCTTTACTCACTAAAATAGGCATAGAAAGGTAACTTACAGATTTCAAATTGAAAAAAAAAAATTAAAGAGAAGAACAAATTTTCTTTTTAGTGTCCTTTTTTTAAATGTAAATTTCCTAAGATGCATTTTACACAAAACACACAAACTCAGTTTTTGTCACCATTTAACACTGGCACACCTAGTAATTTTTCTACTGAACAATGCCAACCTCCTTTTATATCATATGACACACAGCACACTACTGCTCAGTGTTAGAGTTAATGCTGCCTTTCTCAACTTCCATGCTTTATAAGAATCACAGGACCCCCTGCATAGTAAGTGCCATATCCTGGATATATCCTGTCCAACATCTAAGCAGACCTTTTGAGCAAAGACTGACACTCCACATCTCTGCTTCCCTCCAGAGAAATTTTGCCTTTAAACTCAGAGACTTAGCTGCAAGCCTCCTGGCAAGAAGAATGGCTGTTCATCATGCATTATAAAATAAGGCATTTTGTGCTTATGAGGTTTCCATTTCATATATGATTGAGAAAATGTCCCCAGCAGACCAGTCCAGGGTCTCTCTATTTCCTGCTAATTTTGAACAATTTTTTTTTCCAGATAGCAATAGCATGAGGAATAGATGTATCTTCTAATCCCACCCAACATTTCCCATAAAAACACTGAGTCAATCTTGACCTACCTTATTTAAAACACAGTATTTAACTGGGGTCTAGATTATAACACGGAGTATAAAACTCACACACCCCTCTCCCCTCCCACATGACACACTCATTAGTACTGGTTGAAAGGAGGAAGAAAAAAAAAGAAGTTTAAAGGGAGCTTGGTAGCTGGGTCACACCATCTCTTTGCCCCACTGTGAATGTGGCTGCTATTACGATCCCTGGCAGTCTCCTGAACAAGAGAGCCCACCAGCTGAGACATGTTTTTCATGAAAGGGCACTGGGAACTGCTCATATTATTTTCCGCCTCACTTCAAAGAATGCATTAAATACAATTTAATCATCAAGAAGAATATCGTTGTCAGCAGGAACAGAGCTGCAAACCTGCCACCTGCTGCCACTGAATGAAATAAAGCTCAGCTCTTACAGTCCCATTTCTTTCCCCAAAGAGCATGCACTGAGTACACACATAAACACAAACCCTAAAAAGGCAGTGCCTTCCTCATGAGTGCAAGTACTAGCTTGCTGTTAAAGGGTTTATTTTAAAACTATTTAAAATCAGATGCCAGGAGTAGACAGATGGCATATATTACCATATTACCATTGCCTATATTGCCTTCTTGATTATCTCAGTTTCCTTTCACACATCAAATACATCATCCCCCTCTGAAAATATCATTCATTCTAGAAAAACTTAACTACTCCCAGCCATGCTTCACTACTTCTGGTTATCTTGTCACAGCTCTTATCCAAGCAGGCAAGCAATTTTACCACAAAGGAGTTCAAGATATGAACCAATATGAGCCACATTTCCAGACTGTAGAGTGGTTCTCATTCCAGGACTTCCTTCCCTGCATGTATCAGAGGATCAGCTTCCTGAGCTTCTTGTCCAAAGTTCAACATCCCTTCAGAAAGGGCTTGTATAACTGGGCCTAGCCGCCTCCCAGCGGTCTTTTTTGAACTCTCACTGTTTGTCCCCTTGCATTCCAGAAAACCTTTTCTTAACCCTTGCTAAACTTCATTCTCATAAGCCGTACTATAGTACTCCCTCTAACCCTGCTTTTAATCCAGGCATCCTGTTCCTGCAGGAACTAAGCAGCAGTCTCTGCTCTCACCAACAGCTTTCACATATCCAGTAGATCTGGGCTCTCTGCTAAGCTTTACAATAATGGAGAATGGAGAATGGAGACCTTGCCACTTTAGTCAGCCCAGCATGTGCTTCTGGCCCAAAATTCTTCACTCCACATAAAGTTTCCCAGCAATAACTTCCAAATTAGCAGTTTTCAAAGATAAAAGGAAAAGTTTATATTAATTGAATAGTATAAAATATTTTTTATATTTCATATTTCTTCTAGCCTAACCTGGTATGCCCATAGCATCAAGTGTAAACCAAATCTGCATCATTACAGTTTGTCTGCCTCCATGTGTGACACTTACTCCCCTTCCCTTCCTCCTCCTGCGTTCTCTTCCTCGCCATGCTACATACCCAGCTTTCACACATGTACACTTCCAACAATGCTGAAGATCTTGCTAAAAATGAAAAGTCTTTTCAATGTCCCCAGATATTAGCCATATTGACCAAAAAGCTGGGGATAAGTGGAAAAACCTTTAGCTCTGCCCCATTTACTCACTCTCCCCTAAACAAGATCACCAACAAGTGATGGGTTTAGCAAAGATGGGTGAAAAACACAACTTTTGGGTAGTTTTTAGGAAGATGGGTCTAGAGACAGAATTAAGGAAAAAACATAGACTTTAATATGAAAAGTCCATTTTTAGGACCAAAATATTCTTCCATCTAGCAGACAGTCTTACCCATAAGCCTGGCAAGCACTGGCAACCAGACTCTTCAACCACATTCAGCAAGTGCTCCACCTACACCCACTGAGGCAATCCAGGAGCTAAGAAAGTAGGTAGAGTGATGGCAGGGAATACAGAGCATGTTATGTGTTCAACCACATCTGTGTATCTTCAATATATAAACTTTATTAAATTATATACTTCAAATACAACTTGGCAATTGGCTAAAAAGAACAAAATGAAACAGTAGACAGTAGACACCTGCCCAATACCAACAGTCCAGTTCCATTTTCACTTACCTCTAAAATAAGCTGGAATCCCTCTCTTTTCTTAATTTCATCCACTAGATATCTGTAATTAAAGATGCAAGGGTTTAAAGCATAGAACAAAGCAATATATACAGGCAACAACAAAAAAGTTCTTGAACATTTATACACTTTTTTTTTTTCCCCTCCAATTTTCTTATATTTTCCCCCAAAGAAACCACAGAGTTAAACCTCATTTCTACCTGCTGTGAAAATGCAGTAATTATCAGCTCCTGGAAGCAAATGAAGGCTACAGCCAGCCAAGGAGCACCAAGAAGAGGCCAAATTCTGTCCTCAGGCAGAGATTTTCAGTGGAGCCACATGGCACAAATTGATCCTATTTGCATCAGGCTGTGAACCTTCCCAATGCAAATTTCCATTTATGTTGCTCTCTACAAAGTAATTCCTCCATCTCTTTTTCTCAAGTGCTGATGCTGTGCTGCCAGGTTATTTCATGGTCACCCTGACACCTCTTGCACTACTACTGTCACCAGGACCTCTTAGTCTAGCCCAGAATTTAAAAGTTTCCATATACTTCAAGCCCAACAATTTTCCCAGTACTGTCCTTGTGCCACACTGTACTCAACAATGCACATTTCCATTCTGTAAACCACTGCTGATGCACAATAATCCCTGGGCATCCTACACTAACAATGCATTGAAATAAGTATTTCTTTCTCTTTCACCTGTCAGTATGAAAAAGACAGAAGCCTTCAATGGGAAGATGAGTTTGAATAAAAACTTTGGATCCAAACAGCTTTAATGTATAGTAATTTTTTAAAGCATGACCTCAACTTTGCCATGGCACATATCACACAGGAATTCTGAAGCAGAGAGGACACTGACATAGCTGTGACTTCTTTATTCCCCCCTCAAAGCCTTCTCAAGTAAAACTCCAAAGATGTCACCTCAAATTCACATAGCTTTTTGATTTCAACAGAATTTTAGTCTTCTACATTAAGATTTTGCTGTCTAACAGTAATAAAATTGAGACAATTAAACTACTGATTGTGTACAAATCTGTTCTTTTGTTGCATTTATTTGGCATTTTTTATGATCCAGGGGCTGGAGCACCTCTGCTGTGAGGACAGGCTGAGAGAATTGGGGCTGTTCAGCCTGGAAAAGAGAAGGCTCCGAGGAGATCTTATAGAGGCCGTCCAGTGCCTGAAGGGACCTACAAGAAAGCTGGGGAGGGACTTTTCATAAGGGCAGTTAATGACAGAACAAAGGGAAATGGGTTTAAACTGGCAGAGGGAAGGTTTAGATTAGATATTAGGAAGAAGTTCTTCACTGTGAGGGTGGTCAGACACTGGAACAGGTTGCCCAAGGAAGTTGTGGATGCCCCTCCCTGGGTGTGTTTAAGGCCAGGTTGGATGAGGCTTTGAGCAACCTGATCTAGTGGAAGGGGTCCCTGCTGATGGCAGGGGGGTTGGAACTGGGTGATCTTTAAAGTCCCTTCCAACCCAAACCATTCTATGATTTTATGATTCTATGATTTTCCTGCCTGCAGCCGCATTACTGGTCATCACACAAATAACTCTTTTATCCACTACTTGAGGAAGAAAAATATTGTCAAAACAACCCCCTCTCTGTCCTACCCACATGCCTGAAACCTGTCCCCACAGGGACACCTCTAGCACAGCTGTATCTGCAATGCCTGCTATTCAGCAGACGCGCTGCAGAAACAGGTTGGCTGGGGAGGCAATAAACAATACCCCAGATGATAGACATTTTTCAAAAAAGAGCATGGGGAGCTGTCACGCTGTTTATCATTAACAAGTATTGTGCATGTGCCTCAATTACCTCTTAGCACACACCCCTGTGAAATGTTTGCTGCGGAAGGGTGCCAGTTCCCATGGCGCGCGGCTCTGAGTCGTGCCACACTGTGCGCTGCCGAGATGTTTCCTCTCACTGTAACAAGTCAAGGTTCTGGGTCTTTTCTGCCGTGACCATTTAGATCCTACTGTGTGCATTTGTTTGTTACCTGGCTGTTAACACCCACATTACTGTTTAGGTTGAAAGAGAGGCATGCTGAAAGGTAAGCAGGAGGCTAGATATCATGCGAGTGTGTTGGGGGAACTTGTTTCTGCAAGGGAATTTTCTTCAGTAAAACAAGCTCAGTGCTTTTGTCCTGTTTATCAGAAGATACTTGTCTGTGAGATAAAATCCACATTCAACAAAATGAGAAAGCTATTCACAACACAGTGGCCCTCAATTTATATTTTTATACCGAATTGTGAAAAAAACCCCTATATATGATAACTTTTTTGAGGTCTTGAATTGTTAGAGCTATTTTACAATGCCTAATACCCTTCCCTCTTAACCACAAATGCCTTTTTTTCATACCACCATCTGACACAGGATATCTGATGTCAGTCAAGCCCACAACAATGTTGATCATGTTCTTAACTACATTGCCAATAGCCTAAGAGGCAGCCATTAGAAAATCCATCATCCATGATTTATCTTGCCAGGACCATTTGATGGCAGTGGAGCAATTTAGACTCTGCATCTTTCCACAGTTGACAGTAGAGTTGTATTACCGTGTCACAGTTGTAGAACGTCAGAAGGGCCTGAGTTTCAGTAAGGACTGGAGTGCACAGAGAAGTGAAATTTGCTATGATTAAGCCTTGCAGAAAATGAGGGGTGGAGATCTGCAGTGAAAGTAGACATATGTCTGCTAAGAGTGGGTGTCAGAAGAGGAGTCAGGCAGAAAAACCGCAAAGATGCTGAAGCATAAAGTGCAGAGGTGGTTATAGTTGTATTCTAAAAGCAGGTTACTTCTATTTTCTTTTTAGTGCACTTCATAAAGTAACATCCCTGCATCAAAAATAATTGGGGAAAAAAAAACACCAGCAAAAATTTTTCTGAAGTGATCAGCAGGATGCCTTACTAAAGGTATTTTAAAAAATAAGCCTTTCCAAATAGATAGCATCATAATGTTCCTGGGATATCTAATACACTGAAAACCTGATTCATCTCCAGAACAAGAAGAAAATAATGGAATTGCCAATAAGGAAAGTTTGATGCAACAGAAATACATGCCTGCAATTACCCTAAAACCTTTGCAGCTCTGCCTGGCCATGGGGGGAAAAAAAAAAAGCAATCTTGCTCTTAAGTTCTTTATAGTCAGTGGACTAGTTCCAAAATTAATCCAGGTCTGTGTTCAGGAACACTGAAATACTATCTTTGCAACATCAAAGTAAAACCTACTGTAACAAATCAGGAGAAAGGCTGCACAGCTGTTGAGTAGTTAGGAAACCTGGAACAGTGCCCAGTAAACCTTGATGTCTCAGCTGCAAAGTGCCCCTGTCCATGCAAACTCAAGATAGCAACGCAGCTACTGTAAAGAATATACTTCATCAGATAATGACTAAGAATTAAATGTCTTCTTCAAGAAAAAAAAAAAACAAACAAAAAAAAAACCAACCCAGTCACTGCTTAGAAGTGCTACCAACTGAATCCTAACGTTCAAAGAAAATATCGATCCCAGAAAGGTCATTAATCACTACACTCCCAGTCAAACGACCTTGGCAAGTGACCTTGATAAGGCTGAATTCTCCTACTGATAGTGAAATGAATTACTCCCGTACACACACAGAACTGTACAATGCTTCAGAACAAAAACAAGGTGCAATTTAACTAGAAAATATTAAGGAACACTTAACCACCCAAACAATGAGTGGCTTTGAAGAACTAAAACAGAGGGGTAAAAAAAAAAAACAAAAACAAAAAAACCACTCATTTGGGCTTTTCTGGTTTTGCTTCTTTCTTTTCACTCCTTTCTAATCCACTCTTGGTTTAGGTCATGGGTATTTTTATCTTTTCCTTAAGTGGTTTTGTTAAAGTGAGACTATTCCTTTAATTTTCACTGGAGTAAACATTCAATTCTTTTCAACTCGGCAGTTCATATCAAAAATAAAATGGCAATATAATATGGGTGACTGTTTTTCAATATTAATTACTTGAATTATGGTAGTGTGCAGCTAGCCCAGGAATTGGTGAAAATTTAATTGTGGTTTATCTTGTATAAATTCTGAACAAATATGATACTTCAAGTGAATTGTTTTTAATGGGCCATTAACTTACTTCAATATTATTTCTTCTATCAGAAAACAAAACAACCTGTGTTTGGAAGTTTCCTCCCAGATACTGTGACATCACCACTACTTTAGAAACACCTTCTAGCGAGAATTTTGGAGAATTCACTTGTGAAACTCAGTTCTGCAAGACCAAAAACTTAGTAAAATTGAACAGGGCAAGTGAGTGGAAGATCACAAGAAAAAGGTACTTCGGTCCCTCACAGAACATACTGTAAGCATGAAGAACTTCAGCAAACTTGTGGAGAAAAAAAACAAGCAGTATCTCAGAACAATAGGCCTTCATATACCTCTACTACAGCCTAACATTAACAGTGTCCTTGTACGAATTTCCCCACATCATTGGCTTTCTGTATTTCCTCAGTCATGAGGAATGAAATGAACAGAAGAATGGCTAATTCACCTCTTGCTAGACACTGCTCAGAGCCTGGCACATAGTGTTGCTTTTACATTAACACCAGGACATACAGTCACGAGTTAAAAGAGGGGGTATTGGTAAACCTGCCCTATGTCTGGTTCAGATAACATAAATGTTAAACAATGTAGATTGGTAGTCTAATCTGGACTTTTATGTTTAGCAACATCAATGCTTATTGCTAAAAAATAGTAATTGCTATTAATATTGTAGCAAATGTAATAACACTAATTATTATTCCTATTAGTTCTTTCTATTATACATAAACAAAAGGAGAGGGGGAAAAAAAAGTAACAATGTGGTCTCTTCCAGGATATGGAATATCAGCAGTGTCAACATTTCAGTCAATTAAACAGACTAGATCTACTCAAAATTGAGAGGGGGTACCTAGCCAAAGCCAGCGCCCTGTTTACTCTCTCCTCGAGGCCTGTGGTTCCCAATGCTTTCCACATCAGCCAGAATTTGAACGCATCTGGACGCCTGCTGCACTGGATGGACTTGTCACCAGTGTCATAGCTGACATCGTAGAACTTGTCTGGCTGGAACAGGTAGGCAGCCTTGGCAGAGTAACACTTCTTCAGGAGGCCCTATTAGAAACACAACAGAGACTTAGATTGCTGATAAGCATTTTCAAACCTTTTTATCTTCAGAAGACAAAGCCTTTTTTTCCTGCTTGTAACAACTGGATGTGCAGGAAACTATACAAAGCTTACAGTGTGGTTTAAGAACCCAGTGAAGTCAGCACTGACAACAAGGAAATGTTGTTTAGTTTGGGGTTTGTTTTTTTTTTTATTTTCTCCATAATGTCACTGAAAAGTTGCAGCTTGAAGAGGAATTTTGACTCAAGAAACTATGGGAGTGGGTGCCACAGAAACAGTTGCTAAAGACATATATGAGTGGGAAAGAAGGAGGAGAAGGTAAAGCTTATGTCCACTGCTCCAGTCTATAGATTGGAAGAAGAGCCCCTGAGGAGCTTCCTACATGTTTACGAATGGCTCAATCTATTCCTTCTTTGTCAGAAAAGGAACTTTATATATGCCACAGTAAATTGCAGGTAGGGAAGATTTTACCCCCAAGAAATAAATGTTTAGCTCTTAATAAAAAAATAAAATCACTGAGGATTTAGCATAGGCTATCTGACTGAGTGAAAACATCACAAGGAGATTAGTACAACCTCAATTTTTGTCTCTTTTCACAGTTCAGACAATTCTAGCATTTGAAAATAAACCTCAGAAAAGGTACTTGAGCATACCCTAATTACTGTGTGCTAAAGAAATTATTTTTATTCAGCAGTCTCCAGCCTCCAGCTTCTGAGAAGCTGCCTGAGTAGAGATGAGCAGAGAAAACAGACAACAACAAATGAATAACATGGCAAATTCCAGCAAAGAACAAAGCAGGGAAACAGCAAAGACAGAGGCTGTTACAGGTTTAAAGGTGCCAGGGAAGAAAAGAGGCATAGGACTGGCCATTGGCTGAAGAATGAAATACCAAAGCATACTCTGTAATACTATGAAGTGGAGAGAAGGGCTAGCAGAAAGCAGTTACAAGAGCAGAGATGAGGGTGGCCCTACAAGGACCCCAGGAGACAGAAAGTTTTGTCAGTGATACTAAAAGTGGGTAAGAAAAATAAACCACAATCTGTAAAATAATGCTAGAATACAAATTCAGATTAGATTAAAAACATGGCTACAGCATCTGATTCAGATCTGCAAACATTTATTTAAGTTACAGTTGAACCAGAAGTCTTCCATGCAGAACAGACCAAGCAACAGAAGTGAACAGCGTGACAGAAGCTGCTAAACAGTATCTCAAATAGTACAATTCATTTTCCAATTCAACATCACTCTTCACTTTGAACCAACTGAAAAAGCATTTCACATTTCATCCTTTTCTCCGCATCTGCTGCAAGTCTGATTTTAAAATGGCAGAGTCTGACATCACTCTTAATCAAAGTGTCATATTCCTGTAACAGAGGTACAATTCCTGATCTACATTACAATACACTACTGATAACTTTGGAACTGCTAGTAAAACAGAAAAAAGGTCAAGACAAAAAAATTCAAAGGAAGAATAATCCCCTGACATACACGAAGTAAGTCTGTCTCTCTCTTTGCCTTTTCAATTTCCTCCATCAATGTAAAAACAAAGCAAACAAAAACAAAAACAAAAACAAAAACCAAACCAACAGTGCACACCTATTCAGAGAGCACAAAAGGAGAACACCAACCACCCCAGGTTTCTCCACAACTTCTGTAGGGGTTTGACAATCCCATTGTAATATCACTGGTTTGCAAAAAGGACAGCAAATTCAGTCTGAACTCTTTAGGCACAGGACCAGCGCATTCAGCCTTGTGAAAAGACAGTTTATAGGACAGCTTGGGGAAAAAAAGGGGAAGCGGCTGCTCTCCTGCAGTCATCAGAGTGATAATGTGCTGCTGCAGCACATGTAGCTGTAGCTGGAAAGCCAATGCTGGGCCCAGTATATAAGATTCTCACACCCGCTTTCCAACTTTCTCAGGAAAAGGAAGGCAAGAAGATTACATTAGAAACCAAAGGAAAGACAAGCACTGAAAATCCATCCTTTACAGTTTTTCCACAGCTTTCTCTTCTCTGGCCAGCAGCTGCACAACAGGAACAGGAGTCTGTTTGTCAAGCCATTGTGCTCTATTAATTTAGATCTCCATACCCTGATTTTCATGGGGAATAAAAGTTTACTAGACGTAGCATTTTTATTTTTTTTTTTAAAAAAAGGCGGCAACATCCACACATTGAAGTTAACTGCTTTGTCTCTTACTGACTAAAATTTTGCACAACATTTCTGCAGTGAGTGTATAGCAGCACTGATCAATATGGGACTATCTTCTGCCTTATCAGAATGTAATACAGCTGCACAACAGAGGACATCACAGGATATTAGTTCCCCTCATGCTTGTCATCTGAGAAATAATGACTTGTCACAAGAAACCTAAACTCGGTTGGCAATATTATGGAAAGACTGAAAAGTTCACTTAAGATCACAGTACAGCTGCAGAGTTTCATAGTTAAAAAAAAAAAAAAAAGCTCTGGAGTGAAAATGCAACAAGAAAAAATAGTTCAGTATCTCTGAGTGAACTCAAATTCCTGGGAACATATTTAATTTAGGGGGAAAAAAAGGGGGGAGGGGGGGCAGGTACTGTCCTACTCTCCTGGTACATCCAAAGCTGACAAGACATAATGGCTTGATGATTCTTTTCCATCTGTTTAACTTACTAACGCAACAGGCTCAAGAAAT